>NC_133336.1:48215571-48250571 GCF_042186555.1 Aquarana catesbeiana
TGAAGGGCAGGAGAGACAATATCTCAAAAAAAAGACTAGCTGTCACCTGCTCACGCTATCATGAGGCATTGTCACAAAGGTCACATTGGGTGCAATAATTCTAGGGCCATAGTTGATAGCATACCTCCCAACTTTTTGAGATGGGAATGAGGGACACCTATCAGCAAAAGTATGCAGGTATAAGACACACCCCCTGCCACGCCCCCTTAAAGGAGAATTGTACAAAAAAACAAGATTGGTTAAACCCACAAGTGTTGTTTTACCACTACTATTCCTATATATTGGCTTTTGGAATTTACAAATGCAGCAATTTAGAAATCAGATGAAAGGTTTAGCGCTGGAAAACACTTTTTGATAGATAAAAAGTGCATTTTATACACATCTATATAGATCAAACCAAAATGAGGGACAAATAAGGAAGAATGAGGGACATTGCTCCAGATCAGGGACAGTCCCTCCAAATCAGGGACAGTTGGGAGCTATGCGATAGTCATCTCTAAACTGATGACCTGGAAAGGCTTTTAAAGCGTCACCTATGGAGAATTTTGGGTACTGTAATTTTCTGTGATTCCACGGATATGAGCAATTTTAAAACTTGAGATGTTTGATATCTATTTACTCAACGTAAACCCATCTTTTTTATTTTACCAAAAATTGGGTATAATATTGTGTTTGCACTATTGCATTGTGTTTGTCTACGAGAACTATATGTATTAGTACTGCTTGGACCTTAAAGAAGTGGGTACACCCCTAAAGCTGGTCTTTGGGTATTAGGCCCCATATACACTGCTGCTGGTGAACGGACGTTTAGGAGCAGTTGGGCATTTTTTTCAGCAGCACCTGAACTCTCCTCTATGTTATCTTAACTGTCCATGTACACTGATTAGTTTAAGTCCTTTAGAGGCGGTTGAGTTTAGGCTTCATGTACACTGCTGCTGATAAACGGACATTTAGGAGCAGTTGGGCATTTTTTTCAGCTGCCCCTGAACTCTCCTCTCTTATCAGTACATGTGTACAGGGTCATTTAGACCCCTTTCACACCGAGGGCGTTTTGCAGGCGCTATAGCATTAAAAAATGCTTTTATCCCTATTGGGAGCTGCCATCATGACCCCTGGCTTAAGTCAATCCCAAAAAGTCAGTTTATAAGAATGAGGCGCAATTGCACAGATGTCAGTGATTACAGGACACAGGCAGGCATCATTTCAAAAAGATTGGAAGAAAAGGGGTATGATAAGGAGTCCTTGATGAAAACAATGGAACAAGTGGAAACTATTGATAGAGCCACTTTGCTGAAGGAGGCCCCCAGGGAAGACAATAATAGACCCATTTTACCGTTTATCACCAATTTTTCCACACAACATCGCCAAATTAAACGTATTCTACGGAAGCATTGGCACCTTCTGGAGAATGATAGAGTCATCAGAACAATCCTACATGAGAAACCACAGATTCTGTTCAGGGGTGTTCCATCTTTGCGGGACAGGATTGCCCCTAATGTGGTGGACCCACCTATTCAAAAGGTGTCGTTTTTTCAGAACCTATCGGGTTACCATCAGTGTCGTAGGTGTCAGATTTGCTCACTCAATAAAAGCAAACAGAGGAAAACTGAGTCTTTCATATCTCACAGTACATCTAGGGTAGATAAAATAGAGCCTTTCATCACGTGTAGTTTGAAGGGGGTTGTATATTTATTGCAATGCCCGTGTGGGCTGAAATATATAGGCAGGACTAAACGGCCTATGCAAGTCCGCCTGGGGGAACACATCACGAATATCAAAAATGGCTTTCAATTCCACTCGATTTCCAAGCACTACGCGTTACATCATAATCGTAACCCTGCTAATACTCTATTTTTGGGGATAGACAGGTATAGTGCTCATTGGAGGGGTGGCTCCTTAGTCAGGGAATTGTCTAGACTTGAAATGGCTTGGATCCATCGGGTCCGGTGTTATACCCCTCACGGTCTCAATATTGACACAGATGTAAATGCCTTTATTGATAATGGTTAGAAATTTTTATCTTGGCCCCATTCTGAGTTCATGGTTGACCTGCTTTGGGAGTTGAATTTAACATTGGGTACCTCGTGTATAGGTAAATGTTGGGGGTACCCCTATGCTAATAGGGCTGCATAGTCCCTTTATATTGTATTGGCTTATTTTATACGCCAATGTGTTAGTTGGGTTCCCAACCCTTTGGTCATGTGGCTGTTGTTTTGCAATCCTTTTGACATAACAATATAAACCTCTTGTCCTATCAATACCACTGTATGGGAATATATGGGGAGACCTCTTGTTCCCAGGGTCTAGGATTGGAGATATTATTAATTAATTTACTACACACCCATACGAGAATTAATATTACTGGGGGAAATATAAATAAACTTTTTCCCCGTTTACAGAAAGTTATACACAGAATTTTTGGAGTTCTCGGCGACCCCAATTTGCTTTTGCAACCTGGGGGGATGAATTAACTAATTATAATACCTGTTTTAACATTTAGCAACCAATCCGATCTATCGAGCTATTTGGGATCTGTCATGCATGCATCTAACGCTGTCCATGAGCATGCGTTGTGGTATCCCCGTGCATATCATGTTGTGTCCTTTTTTGTTATATGCATGGTGATAGTATCGAGCATTGGGTGGTAATGTAGCCATTGTGGGTCTGTGGTTGTCATAATACCCGGACTGTCACTTGTAAATCTGGGCTAAAAATATGCAATCTCTGACGTTCAACCTCCATTGCCATCATATGGGGGGATTGGAAAGATCTCCTTTGAGTTCACATATTTTTTACAATAAAATTTATTTTTTACTTTAATTTTTCAATGGGCAACATGCGGTTACAGGTATATCTTTATTGAGTTACCTTAGTAACAGATGAGTTTTATTTGAAAAAGGGCGTTTTGCCCATTCTTAAGATGGCGACATCAGCACTGGACACCTTGATCTCAGAAGGGGGCGTTCTGTGGAGTTGGGAGGATACATATAGGTGGTGAGTCAGCACGCCGCCCGTGCCCCTGGAAGACGTCAGGATTGTCGAAACGGCGTAGGGAGGAGCGGCGTGCTGACGTCACCACCATCCATTGCTGATCCCAGAAGCAACGGGCAGCAGTCTAGAGCCGGCCGGCTTACGATTTTAATGTGAATTTGACACGACTACTTTGTAAGTGTGTTTTTTTTATCTTTCAAATAAACTGCAAAACTGTGTTACGCTCCTCAGGGTGAAAATAATTGCATGTCTCACACCGCTTGGATGACTGTTATATTCCCCCTCTGAAAGACTTTTCCATCAATGAACTTTTTATTTTACGAACTTTTCTTGCTCCATCAAGCTTTGAATTGGACTGCTCATGTTCAGTTTTTTAATTTTCATTTTATTTGATTTATGATGATTATATAATTTTAATTCTTACTATTCTTTCACTGTTTATTTATGGTATATGGGTGCACAATCTATAGATATCAAGGTTATTCTTTCTTGTATTCACTTTCAAGTGGCAGCGCAGCCTTTTTTTGTACATAGTGTTTAATAAGTGGATGTGTCTCACATTTATGGTTGCAGCAGCACAAACCACCCTTTTTTTTCACAAATATATATTACATATCTTCATAGATAGGGATTTTGGGATAGCGCAGTCATTTCTCTTGTTTGAAGTTAAAAATAGCGCCTGCAATCCGCCCTCAAACAGCTGCAGCATTGTCTCCAGTGTGGAAGCCCGGGGCTTTCACACCGGAGCGGTGCGCTGGCAGGACGTCAGGAAAAGTCCTGTCAGCAGCTTATTTGGAGCGGTGAAGGAGCGGTGTGTTTACTGCTCCTCCACCGCTGCTCCCCATTGAAATCAATGGGACAGCGCTGGGATACCGCCGGCAAAACGCCGCTATTGCGGCGCATTGCGGGTGGTTTTAACCCTTTCTCAGCCACCAGTGGGGGTAAAAGCACCCCGCTAGCGGCCGAAATGCGCCGCTAATCCGACGCTAAAACGCCGCTAAAGATAGCGGCGTTTTACCGCCGACGCTATGGGCGGCTCGGTCTGCTAGGGTTCTTATAGTCGTTTTTAGGCAGTTGAGTTTAGAAGCATTTTTTGGAAAACAAAAAATGTGTTCAGGATGGATGTTCAGAGGCATTTGAAGCGCCAAATGCCTGTAACAGCCTGTAAACGCATTAACACGCGTTTAGCCATGTTTCCTTTACAGGCGTTTTTTATATTTGACAATTTGTAAAAAAAAACAAAAAGAAACCGCTTCTAAACGCAAACATGGCTAAACACGGCATAACAGGCGTTTTTAAACGTCGGTTACTATCTGTCAAATTAAATCCTTCAGGAGAGGTTTTAAAACGTCCCGTGTACATTATGAGGGTTTCTTCGAGGTTTTTGCAGACCATATGTTCAAAGGCTGGCATGTCACTGGAGAGGCTGCCACATTACTGGCGTGAGGGCTGTGTTGGCAGAGAGAATGCCACATTACTTTAGAGACTGTCATGTTAACTGAGAGACTGGTAGTCTTTCAGTTAAAACAGCAGTCTCTGAAAGAATGTGGCATTCTCTCAGTTAACATGGCAGTTTCTAAAGTAAGTTGGCAGTCTCTCAGTTAACACAGCAGTCTCTGAAGTAATGTGGCACATTACTTCAGAGACTGCCATATTAACTGAGAGAATGCCACATTACTCCAGAGACTGCTGTGTTAAATGAGAGACTGCTATGTTAACCAGAGATGTATCTTGACTAGGGTTGCCACCTGTCCTCATTCACCTGGACAGTTCGGGTTTTGAATCAAAAAGGAGGACTGAAACCCAGACACTTTATTCAGACAGGGTTGTGGCTCCCCAAGTAACCAAGAAAGTCACACACAAATCTGTTGCCATCTGGGAGCTGTAGGCGTCTGTCTGGGGGCAGGTTTGGCATCACTGGGGGGTCTGGGCGATTATGTCAGCAAGAGCAATTTGGCCACACTTACTGTCTGCTGTAGCACGCTATGCGCACTGCAATACTACTCTCCTTGGGGGGAATAAAGTGTCCGGGTTTGGCTTGAAGAAAAGATAGCAGCCCTAATCTTGACGCTTGTGGGCAGCGATGCAAAAGTTGACCTGGCCCCCCACCCACTACTTCTACTGCACGTCAAGTTACTGCCACCACATGCCAAGAGTTATTTCAGGTCTGTGGGGAGGTGCAGCGTGGTGCGGTGGCAGTAAACATTAAGGCTGGATTCACACCTGAGCGTTTTCAGCTCATAAAACGCTTGTGAAACGCCTGAAAAAACGCCTGAAAAACGCCCAACAAGCATTTCTTCAGAATAGTAAAAGGACGAGTGAGCGCTTCCCCCCCTCTACCAGGTGGATCACTTGGACTGCTCCAGGCTGGAGACGCTGGACACAGTAACGGGATTGGACGGCTGCGCTTTAAGGTCCCTGCAGAGGGTTAGATCTGCTTGCTCGAAAGACCTCGCTATAAGGGAGGTCCATCGTTTGCGGTAAGGGTTCAATTTTAATATTCTTTCTGGAGTCATCTCAACAGAGAGTCACATCTGTATACCCTTTTCCCTTCTTCTACACCTATATGGGCTATGGTGGGACGGAACGCGGATGTGTTTCCCTACCTGCATGAAGTGGATTCTGATTTGCATTTATGAACTTTTTTGTGTTTTTTTCGCTTTTTTCCAAATTTATGGACTTACATCACTTATATTTATATACTGCTTTTGGTTTTGCACAACTAAGGAAGTTCACTTGGTTCAGTGTTAGTTTGATGAGATCAATTATTTAACATCTGACATACCTGTACTGTTTTCAGAGTTACTTATTATTGTATCATGATTTATGATATAATTTTGATTTCACCACTACACATCATTTTTTATTAATTGATGTCACCAATTTTTACACACAAACTGTAAGCGCACTTATTTTTTGATTTTTTAAAGCTGGTAAAGCGCTCCCCTTTACACAGCTGTGAAAATTACTATAAACAGCAAATCATACACAGTATCCTAATGTGCAATGTTAGCTCTTAAAATATACTTGAACATGATGGTCACTAGTTGTTCAGGAGAATGCTCATTCAGCAAATTGCCACTGATAAAGAATTATCTGGGAACCACGATGACCCATGATAGACTAATGCTCTGTGCCTACTGGCTGTTAAGAGCAGAGTCAGTCCTCAGGATGATACAGTTTGACGAGTTACCTAAAGATTTTGAAGGTGACAAATGCAGGAAGAAAGACTAGTAAATATTGTAGTGAGATACATAACTGTGATGTATGACTTACCAGTTCCATATGCCCATTGTAATGTGTATTCTTACAGTCAATAAAATTGAGGGGAAAAAAAGTCAGAAAAAAAGTCAGACAATATCTTTTTCAGTCCCCAGTCTCAATCTCTGCAGTCTTAGTTGCACAGAATGAATGAACAGGAATAGCTCTGTACAGAGCCTCCCATTAATTTGCAAAGCAAAGTAAACACAGTTGACTATGCTTTAGTTATGAACGAACATAGTGAGTGATCAGTACAGATCACTCACTGTGTTCATTCAGAAAAGGAAGGGGCTGGCAAATGACATGTTTACCAGCCCATTCTCTGCTCTCCATCTTGAAACATCCCCTGCAGCAGCTGTTGGGAGAGAAGAGGGGGAAGCTGGCAGTGCTTGGGGTCAGGCAGCAGAAAGAAAATTAACCTGGACAGGTCTTTTCACTTTGCCTTACAGAAAAAGGCCTCCATCTATAAGTATGCTTAAAGACTGCTAGTTACTGCAAGGTAGGGGCATTTGGCACATCCCCTTCAGAGCATCAACCTCTACCGAATTGCGTAGGGGCGTGGCCTAAACCTGTTGACGTCATCACTCACATCGTCTCCACCAAATCTATGCTATACTATTGCTAGCTTGTTATATTGAATAGCACTGTTTCTATCTACAAAAACGTGAGTGTTTTTAACACTTTTGGAATAAATCTTGGATTTATTTCACTATTGTGGTATCTTTCTCCTTTTTTTTTTACATGAGCACTGCTGAGTGTGGGCTGCATATTAACTGAAGAAGCTAGAGGTGACCTGATCTTGGATGAGCTTCACCCACATGCTTTTCATAACCACTCTGTGGTCAGGGGCCACAGAGTTCCTCCTTAAAGGCAGAGTGGATTCACACGTGGTGAATGTGGTGCCAGTGTTTGTGCACACCGGTGTAAGTGAATTTTCATGCCATTTTTTCACATGGGATTGGACTTTCACTTTGTGTAGACTTTTTTGATTTGTTCACCTTGATTAGCACTCTCAGTTTTGAACTTCTGATATTTTCTGACCTATATTAATGTGTTGATGCGATTACTGTGACATATATCTGTGTTTGTTAATGATCTCATCATTTTGTATAATTTATCGTTGTTTGGTTAGGGATTTAGCGCTACTTTTGCTTTGTTAGTTTACAATTCTCTTTATTTACTAGGGCTTATGGTCAGCTGCTTTGTCACTGTAGCGTTTTGTGATCGCGAGCGCGGTCTTCTTTAGAAATTTTTGTTAGTTACCGCAATGTGCTTTCCCCTGGACAGTTTGCGGTTCTATCAGAAAGAAGTATTGTGCAACGATAGGTAAAGAGAAGCATATTCAGCTTGGGATCCAATTCTGTTTATACAGTAATATGACTTAGTGGGAAATTAAATAACAGTGGTGTAGTGGGTAGCACTCTCGCCTAGCAGTAAGAAGGGTCGCTGGTTCGAATCCCGACCATGACACTACCTGCCTGGAGTTTGCATGTTCTCCCTGTGTCTGTGTGGGTTTCCTCCGGTACTCCGGTTTCCTCCCACACTCCAAAGACATGCTGGTAGGTTAATTGGATCCTGTCTAAATTGGCCCTAGTATAGGTATGAATGTGAGTTAGGGACCTTAGATTGTAAGCTCCTTGAGGGTATAGGGACTGATGTGAATGTATAATATATATGTAAAGGGCTGCGTAAATTGACGGCGCTATATAAGTACCAGAAATAAATAAATAAAATAAAGAAAAAATAATCCTCTTTAATTTTTTGCAAACAGTGGGAGGTTAACCAGGCTGGAATTCTCTTCAGTGTGTGAATTGCTGTGTACGTCTTTTCTAAAAGATATGTTACTAGGCAAGTGCATACAAGGACACTCAACTGAAACTGCCTGAAGGAGTTGTGCATTGCTGATAGCAACCAATCACCTTTTCCTTTCCTGCATTCAATGCAAGCGCTGGTAATAAAGACACGTGCATGAGTAAGGTTAGCTGTTTACTGCGGCTCAGATTATATTCTATACACTAAAAAAGTTCAGATTGTACATGATATAGATAGAATAGATAGTAGAAGCTAAAAGAAGTCAGTAGCACAGCCCTGCATACAGATCACGTGACCCAGACCTGTCTACTGGGTAGGGTTCCCATCTGCCTGAATTGGAATGGCACAATTCAGTATTTATAACTATCAAGTCAATACTATTTAAAGCGGAAATAAACCGCTGGGTGTTTTTTTTGTTTTGTTTGCTTTTGTAACCTGAAAGGTAATGTCATAATGTGCTAGTATGCATTGCATACTAGCACATTATGTTAACTACTTGCCTACCGACTGATACTTTGTTAACTACTAGCCTATCGACTGACATTTCTCTCCTACATGTAAAAATCCTAATTTTTTTGCTAGAAAATTACTCGGAACCCCCAAAAATTATATATTTTTTTTAGCAGAGACCCTAGGGAATAAAATGGTGATCGTTGCAATTTTTTATCTCGTATGGTATTTGCGCAGCAATTTTCAAACACCTTATAAAAAAAAAAAAAAAAAAAAAAAACAGCAAAGTTAAAGTGGATGTAAACCCAATGTTATCCTTTCTAAACTACTGCCATAGGGATTATCTATAAGGATATACATGCCTCCTGCATGTATCCTTACCTGTCAAATGTCTCCCCTCTGTCTGTTATTAGACCCAAAAAACGGCAGATTCTGTGGGTGGGTCTGTTGTCTGGAGCTCGGTGGGTGGAGTCGTGATGTCAGTAGACTCCCCGCCCACCTCTACACTCCCCTTGTCAATATGCATTTTCTCCTGTCTCCTTTCTAACACTGAACTTCTGCTGAACTTCTGCTATGATCTCTAACATCCAGTGAAAAGACAGGAAAGTAACCACATGACTTCAGCATGCCAAATCATGCTGAGGTGTGGAACAGCCAATCCTGGCAGAGCTGCTGAAGAAAGGAGTGGGGGAGGGAATTTAAAAAATAATGCATGTGTCTTAGGCTGTCACTCACAGCAAGGGGGAGTATTTGACAAAGTTTTTCTCAGTTTGTCAAGATTTTTCTCACTGAACAATAAAAGGGGATTGCTCAGAGGTGGATTAACTCTGTGTGGCAAGACTGCGCTCAAATGATAGGAAATCTTATATTCTACATTATGACAAAAAAAAAAAAAACATTTTCGGGTTTACATCCACTTTAAACCTCAGCTCAATAAAGATGCAGCCTAGAGGGTTGTTGTCGGCTGTGATGTTGAAGAAAACCCGCTTTTTGACCATGGTGTCGAAGCGGCGAACGAGCTGCACAGAGAACCGAATCTTTGAGGTCACCGATCCTTTCAGGCTTTACCTATGCTAAAGCATTTCAGTGTAGACACATCATCCCTACTGGTTATTGCAGAGAATAGCAGGTTTCAGAAAAGGGGGTAATGCAATAGTGGAATTTTACAGAAAAGTACCGCTAATGAATGACAGATAGCTGCCCTAAGGGCAAGTATGATTAACAAACTCTTCAACTACACAATATCTGTAAATGTGAGTGCTCCAACACCCTGTGAGAATTGAAAGCATGTACACACCTTACACAAACACAATGACTTCAAATACCTAGGCTGTGTGCTGGCATTTTACCTCCAGAGAAACACAAATTATTCTAAAATAAGTTAGTTCAGGGAACCAGTTTGAATTAATGTAAACAAGTACACACTATACACTGGATGGTGTATGGGGGTGGGGGGGGGAACTGTATATATAAATGGTATATGGGGGGGGGGTGGAGAGCTGTATATATGGATGGTGCATGGGGGGGGGGAGAACTGTATATATGGGGGGACTGTATATATGGGGGGAGGACTGTATATATAGATGGTGTATGGGGGGTGGAGAACAGTATATATGGGGGGACTGTATATATGGGTGGAGAACAGTATATATGGATGGTATATGGGGGGGGGTGAACTATATATATGGATGTTGTATGGGGGGGGACTGTATATATGGAGGGTGTATGGGGGGGAGAATTGTATATTTGGGGGGGGGGGACTGTATATATGGATGGTGTATGAGGAGGAGAGAGAGAACTATATGGATGGATCGAACAAAATATTACAGCGCACACATGCAAAAAAGACATTTACCTCCTGCTGCAAAGCTATTTAAAACACCTAGATATTTTCAAAAAACATTATCAAAAAATATGGGGATTTGGTCACACCATATTGCTATATGGTGCTTAAGCCCACTTACTGCGACAAAGTATCATGTTTGTCTTTATGGATGGATGGTACATGGGAGGGGGGCAGCAGAACTGTATGTATAGTGTATGGTGGGGGGGTGAGAGTACTTTGAAATCCTGACATACTAACATGGCAAAAACTTACCTTACAAGCTGGGCTCCAGTCCCAGAGCGATCTCTGCACACTTTCCAACAGAGCAGCAGGGAATGGGGAGGCTCCGCCTTCAACCCCACCTCCTTGTCCCTTCTGCAGCCAGCCAGAGGACTCAAAGAGGGATTCTGCCTCCTCATTGGCTGAGAAACATTGGCGCCCGCTGCTGTCAAACAAAGTCAGTGAGCCAAGGAGGTGATAAAGGAGGCAGGGCCGATTTACAGCTCTCTGTCTGCATGGACACAGAAAACAGTGGCTCGGGTGCCCCCCGTAGCAAGCTGCTTGCTGTGGGGGCCCTCAGCAGGAGGGAGATGCCAGGAGCGCTGGAGATGGAGAGGAGAAGAGGAGGATCTGGGCTGCTCTGTGCAAAACCATTGCACAGAGCAGCAGGGAAGTATAACGTTTTTGTTATTTAAAAAAAAAAAAAGACTTTATCACTGTAGCGCTTTAAAAAAATAAAAAAAAAATGTCAAATTGTGAGAGAGGAGGGGGTAGATCGCAAAGATGAAAAGTGGTTGGATAGAGTGGAAGTCAACATAAAATCAAGCAGAATTGTATTCTCCTGCTGCAGAACTCAAGAGAGAAAAAGACTTAGGGCTAATCAGAAGCACTAAATTCAGATTTGATGACCAAAATATTCTGGTAGGAGAGAGCTGCTCCTTTACTGTCCAGTCACAAGCATGGGATGGGGAGGTGCTCTAACTGTGTTGCTTAACTGTAGCCAAGAAAAATTAGGCAGTGAGCTTGCTGTGCTATCTAAAATCCTTTGTCAGATATATATATACAGGGCTGGACTTACCATTTGGCTTGACTGGGCTCAAGCCCATGGGCCCCGCCCAATAGGGGGCCCCGCAGGCCCCAGCCGAGTGTATTCGGCTATACTCAGCTAGTTCCGCTCACAGTCACGCCTAGTCATGCCCTATGATGGACATAACATAGGAACTGGGCGTGACTGTGAGCGGGGCTAGCCGAGTACACTCGGCTATGTATGTATATCGGCGGCGCTCGGCTCCGCTTACAGTCATGCCTAGTTCCGCCATTGGACCTGTGTTATGTCCATCATAGAGCGGGACTGGGTGGGTCTGCGAGAGGAGCCGAGAAAAGCCGACAGGAGCCGAGATACACAGGACCGGCTCTGTGTATCTCGGCGGCGCCATATTTAAACTGCAGTGACACTGACAAGTCACTGCAGTTTAACTGCACCCTGGACAAGGCTGCAGATGGACACTGATAAGGCTGCAGATGGAGGATGCAAGGCTGCAAATGACACTGACAAGGATGCAAATGACACTGATAAGGCTGCAAGGCTGCAAATGACACTGACAAGGATGCAAATGACACTGACAAGGCTGCAAATGACACTGGACAAGCATGCAGATGGAAGCTGTGCAAGGCTGCATTGATGAGCATGTAAATGTAAGTTTTTTTGTTAAATAGATTTTTCCTTAAAATTCCTTAAACTCTTATCTTGAGGTTTGCTGATTGGTTACTGGTAGTTACATAGTGCCTCGCTTACTGCCGTTGTGAAAACCTGTCTGCATTAGACAGTGATGTAATGGCGGACAAACGGTATCAGAGTGGCGCGCTTAAAAGAAAACTAAAGGTTTAAAGTAATGTATAGAAGGTAGGGCCCGAAAGTGACTCAAGCCTAGGGGCCCCCACCACCCTAAGTCCTGCCCTGTGTATGTATATATATATATATATATATATATATATATATATATATATATATATACATATGTATATATATATATATATATATATATATATATATATATGTATATATATGTATATATATATATATATTATATAATATATAATATATAATATATATATTTATTTATTTTCGTTATGGGTTAAACATTTTGTTTCATTATGTTAGAATGATTTGTTTTCGGAATTTGTTTCGTACATACGGATTTGTTTCCTATATTCCTTTTTCCGAATCTATTCGTATTTTTGGAAGTTTTTTTAGAAGATTCATTATAACACGTTAATTTATTATTTTGGCAGATTACTTATACACTCTCAGTCATTCCTGCTAGTCCAACCCACAAAGAGAAATGGAATGTGCTGATTGGGCAATATTGACTGGAGTCATATGGATCCGAAAGTAATGAATGGAACGAAATAAATTTTAATTCATTCATTATGTTATGATTCAGAGATTCTGATGGATCCACCTCCATCCAACCCAAACACAATAAGTAGGAATCATCTTATTTCACTTTTACACCTTATTGTATTTATTGCAATATGTTTCCATTTCATGTGTACTGCATTTTTTCATAATAATTAAAAATGTTAATGTAGCAAGGTCTCCGGCCTCCTTTGGTCTAATGAGAACCTCCAGGGCCAGAGATAGCTGACATTCTTCAGTATGTGGTGGGTTGTGAGGCATAGTGGGTGCAAGGTGGAAGTCATTGGGTGCCAGACACCTCTTGAATGCAAAAGAGCTGTTTATTTCTCTTACAAACTTTTATGGGGGAAAGAGGGTTAGGGCCAGGACACCCTTGAGTAGTTGCAAGTTCAATTAGCAGACTCTGAGACTTCAACAGGAGGACAGCCATGCAGGGAAAGGCCTCCAACAAGAAGCCACATCCAGGCATGGACTGGCCATCGGGACTACCGGGAGTTTCCCGGTGGGCCGATGGCTCAGTAGGCGGTTTCAGCGGCCGCCTAATTTGCCTGTTGTATTGGAGGTCCACGGCGATCTACCCGCCAATTGCCGACAGCTGGTGCCTGACGAGTAGATCGAGATGCATGCAGAGTAGCGCAGGAAGCGTGTGTATAAGTTCTCTCTCCGCTGCTCCCCAGCGGCCCCTCCTCTCTTCTCGTCTATCCCCATTTGCTTATGACATGATCTGGGATGGACGAGAAGAGAGGAGGGGCCGCCGGGGAGCAGCGTGACATCTAGAGAGAACATATTACAGATGCTTCCTGCGCTACTATGCATGCTGGCTGGTAAACACTGTGCCCTGATGTTCCCCAATGTGCCCTGATGTGCCCCAATGTGCTCTAATATGCCCTGATGTGCCCCAATGTGCTCCAATATGCCCTGATGTGCCCCAACGTGCCCTGATGTGCCCCAACGTGCCCTGATGTGCCCCAATGTGCTCCAATGTGCCCTGATGTGCCCCAATGTGCTTTAATGTGCCCTGATGTGCCCCAATATGCCCGGATGTGCTCCAATGTGCCCTGATGTGCTTTAATGTGCCCCTGATGTGCCCCAAATGCCCTGATGTGCTCTGTGCCCTGATGTGCCCCAACATGCCCTGATGTGCTATGTGTCCTGATGTGCCCCAATGTGCCCCAATATGCCCTGATTTGCTATGTTCCCTGTTGTGCCCCAATGTGCCCTGATTTGCTTTAATGTGCCCCAAAATGCCCTGATGTGCTATGTGCCCCGAGCCCTGATGTGCCCTGTGCCCTGATGTGCTTTGTGCCCCGTGTCCTGATGTGTCATGTGCCCCATGCCCTGATGTGCTATGTGCCCTCATGTGCCCTGATGTCCTGTGTCCTGATGTCCTGTGCTCCGGTGTGCTGTGCCTCAATGTCATGTGCCTTGATGTGCCCTGTACGCTGATGTGATGGACTCTGTACCCTGATGTGCTGTGCCCTGATGTGCACTGTACCCTGATGTGCTGTGACCTGTACCTTGATGTGCTGTGCCCTGATGTGCTGTGCCCTGATGTGCCCTGTGCCCTGATGTGCTGTGCCCTGATGTGCTGTGCCCTGATGTGCCGTGCCCTGATGTGCTGTGCTCTATGCCCTGATGTGCTGGGCTCTGTACTGTGCCCTGATGTGCTGTGCCCTGATGTGCCGTGCTCTGTGCCCTGATGTGCTGGGGTTTGTACCGTGCCTTGATGTGCTGGGCTCTGTACCGTGCCCTGATGTACACTGTACCCTGATGTGTTATGCCCTGGGCCTGTGGATGAAGTCCAGGGCCACATTTTTGTCCCAGTCCAGCCCTGGCCACATCTGCACGTGCATGAATGCTGTCTCCTTTGGCAACAGTCTTTAACAGTTCCTAACACCTAACACAAAGCGTAACAGTTCTTTTACCTTCACTACAACTTCTCCTTATAGTTCTTCAGTCCACTGAGCTCCTGGTCTCTCACTAGACCCTCTGATTCACTACCACTGAATCCCTTGAGCTCCTCCAATCTTCACAGTGGTATCTTCCTCAAGCATCACCCCCGCCTATTTGCTGGATCCCTAGCTTGGCACTCTCGATACTTCTCAAGCTTCACCCCGCTGGCCTGCTCGGTCCCTGACTTGACACACAAGGCTGCTCTGCAAGCGTCACCTCCGCTGCCTGGGTCCCTGACTTGATCACCGTCTGAAGTTTCCCCATTCTCCACCGTGCCCGTTTGGTGAGAATGCTGCTCCAGTACTTGCTTCAGTTACTCACTGTGGTCATTGGTAATAAGGCAGACGGGCCCTTTGTGGCGACAGCTTCCACTCTACCTCTGACCACTGACAGGTTCTCTGGCCGGCAGAACCGTCACTTCTGGTTGGGACTGCAAGCCGCAATCCCAACCGTGCACTGCTCTCCTGCTGCTTCTGGATAGGCCTCAGACAGCCTAGCAGCCAGATGCCCCCGGGATAGGCCCAATCTCCGGCCTAGCAGCCTGGGGCAACACAACACACGTCCACCCAGACAGCCGTCCGGGTGGCACACAACATGGATCACCTGACTCCACCCGAATACTTAGGTTCTCCCAGCAGGCCAAGGAATCCAAGAAGACCACTGCCCATTGGCTGAGAAACTCCATATACCCATAACCTGACCTTGAGTTGCCCTTCTAGTACCACCAAGTACCTAATCTCCTAGTGGTAGAAGAGAAAAGTGCAATAAGGCCAAACTTAGGGAGAAATCAATGGATCTCTAACAATCGATCAGGTTGAGTACTCCTGGCAAGTAAATTTGTGAGGAGCATCCCTGCCTAAACTCCAGGGTGCTACATCAATGCAAAAAGAATTGGCTGATTATCCAGTCAGAGTCAGACTACCGTACCGGTCTTATCTGAATAAAACAAATGAGAAAAAAGGATGGTCATGTTCTGTGGGTGTGTGCCACATAAAGAACCAATATATTTTCCCCAAGTGGGACTTTAAATGGCACATTGACAAGTAGCATTTATAGAAATAGAAATGTTTATATATACAATATTAAGAATTTGATAAAAACAACATGTACATAAAAAAAACTAAAAAAAAAACGGCATACGTACGAGTGATTAGTCTCTGTTCTACAGTATGACATAGCATCTTCTGTTAACTGAGGCATTTCAGAGAAGACTTTTCTTCTTCAGGGGTACAGACAGAATCAGATTTACTTTGTTGAACAATAGAAAACAATTATGCCATACACAAATGAAAAACGTCTGTTGGTTTCTAGCCCTGCTCAGCCATTCAATATCGGATGCACTGGAAGGGGGAGAAAGCCACGACTGTTATTAAAGAGAAACTACAGTCCGCTCACATAACTTGTAATAAAAACATCTTTGCCATTGTGAAGCTTCCCCCCAACCACTTTGCATATTATTTTATATATACTGTGATTCTGTACTTGCCAAATATGCTGCAGAAATCTCCCTCCACTCATGTGCCTTTTACTGAGGAATGGCTTCCGTCTGGCCACTCTACTATAGAGGCCAGGTGGAGTGCTGCAGAGATGGTTGATGGTTCAGCCATAGTCACCTCGTCTGGGCTTAAATGGACAGCAGTAGCCTACAACCCAAGTACTGACAAGGTCCTGCAGGCAACGCTGTATCCTGGCCTAGGCCGACAAGGCCCAGGCCTAGGGCAGCACTTTGCAGGGGGGCAGCACGGAATGAGTCAACGCCGGCTTGCGCTACACTATTAGTGTAGCACCAGTCTTATGGGGCTGACTGGGATGAGGGGCAAATTAGTCTAGCGCCCCCATAAAGCGGCCGCACTGCTTCCAGTATGCAAGCATCCGGTATCCCGCAACTGTGGGGGGGTTGGGGGGGTGCGGCTTCTAATTGTGACTGTCCTATCATTCTGGACTACAAACCTTCCTCATCTTCTTAGTCCTCTCCATAAAATTATCAGAAATTTGTGCTTAAAGTAGAACTATAGGCACCACTTTTTTTTTTTTATTTTGGATAGAGTAAGGGAGGGTTATAACCCCTGTCATTTTATTTTTTACCATCCCTGTCCCATTGCAGAGATTTCCCTTCACTTCCTGCCCCATAGCCAAACAGGAAGTGAGAGGAAATCTATGCAAATTAAGGGAATCCATTGTGACCCCCCCGCCCCCCCCCCCCCCGCCCTCAGAAAATCGAAAATTTCAGGGCGGGTCTTAAACAGCAAGGGGTGTGGCCTTGACAGGAAGGAG
Organism: Aquarana catesbeiana; assembly: GCF_042186555.1. Lineage (NCBI taxonomy): Eukaryota > Metazoa > Chordata > Amphibia > Anura > Ranidae > Aquarana > Aquarana catesbeiana. The sequence goes on from NC_133336.1 coordinate 48,232,557, forward strand.
TGGGCCATATTTAAATTAGGGGGTGCACGAGTTTAGTCAGGCCTAGGGCAGCACAAAACCTAAATACACTACTGCCTGCAGGAGACTGGAATTGGAAGGTCCAGTCAGTATGCAGAGTTGAAAGCTGTAGTGATGACTCTTCAGGAGGATCCTTCTTCCTGTGTCACTATCTACACTGATAGCTGAGCGGTTTTTAACCACTTCAGCCCCAGAAGGATTTACCCCTTCCTGACCAGAGCACTTTTTGCGATTCAGCACTGCATCGCTTTAACTGACAATTGCGCGGTTGTGCGATGTTGTACCCAAACAAAATTGACGTCATTTTTTCCCCACAAATAGAGCTTTCTTTTGGTGGTATTTGATTGCCTCTGCAGTTTTTATTTTTTGCGCTATAAACAAAAACAGAGCGACAATTTTGAAAAAAATGCATTATTTTTTACTTTTTGCTATAATAAATATCCCCCAAAAATATTTTAGTTTAGTTTAGGCCGATATGTATTCTTCTACATATTTTTGGTAAAAAAAAAAAAATCGCAATAAGTGTATATTAATTGGTTTGCGCAAAAGTTATAGCGTCTATAAAATAGGGGATAGATTTATAGCATTTTTATTATTATTATTTTTGTAATGGCGCGTACTGCGATTTTTGTCGTGACTGCAACATTATGGCGGACACATCGCACAATTTTGACACATTTTTGGGACCATTGGCATTAATACAGCGACCAAAGCTATAAAATTGCATTGATTACTGTAAAAATGTCACTGGCAGTGAAGGGGTTAACACTAGGGGGCGCTCAAGGGGTTAACTGTGTTCCCTGGGAGGTGAGTCCAACTGAAGGGGGGGGGGGACTGACTGGAGGAAGTGACGGATCGTAGTTCCTAGTTAATAGGATCACACGATCTGTCACTCCTGTTAGAACAGAACAGACACACTCATCCCTGTTCTGTCTCTCCTGCCCACGATCGCTCGTGGACAGCGGTCATCGCGACCGTCGGCCACGAGCACCGGCACCCCCGCTGTGCAGTGGTTCAAGGACTGACAATTTGGATGCCCAGGTGAAAGTCCAATGAATGTATGATTCATGGAAAGGTGGTGTGGGGAAGCAAGGAAGTCTGGGACTACATCTGGAAGGAAGCTCACTCCCGCACCATGAAAATGGGGCATGTTGATGCACATGTGCCCCTAGTCTCAGACTTTGAGAACTATAACAGCGTTGCAGATGAAATCGTGTGAAGGCAGTTGTGCCAATTGATCCTGTCTTGATGAACTGGGCCCACAAGCAATCTGGACATTTAGGGCAGAAAGCAACATATGAATGGGCACAGCAAAAAGGATTTTCTATATCCATGGACATGATAAAGACTGTAATAGGGAACTGAACAGTGTGTGGAGAAGTGCGACAATGGCCATTGCAAGAGTACTCCACCGGGTCGATTAAGAGGGGAGAGAGGCCTGCAGAGATCTGGCAGATTGACTTCATCAGTCCCTTGCCCCGGGAAAACAATGAACTGAGATATTGTTGCACTGCAGTGGACACCTATTCAGGACTTATGCTTGTTCACCCTTGAAAACATGCAGATCAAGCCACGACGCTTCAACTGCTCCAGAAACTTGTCGTTGCTTATGGTTGTCCCAAACAGGTCCAAAGTGATAACGGCTCACACTTCACCGGATCAAAAGTACAGCAGTGGGCCAAAGATTCTGGAGTGTACTGGTTGTGCCACATCCCATACCATCCACAGGCAGCTGGTTTGATTGAAAGATACAAATGGGTTATTGAAGGATCAGATACGCAAACTTACACCCACACATACAATTAGACCCCTTTCACACTGGGGCGGCTTGCAGGCGCTATTGCGCTAAAATTAGCGCCTGCAAAACGACCTGAAACAGCCGCTGCTGTCTCTCCAGTGTGAAAGCCCGGGAGCTTCAGGACAGGGAAAAAAGTCCTGCTAGCAGCATCTTCGGAGCGGTGTATACACTACTCCTTCACCGCTTCTGCCCATTGAAATCAATGGGGTAGCGTGGCTATACCGCCGGCAAAGCGCCTCTGCAGAGGCGCTTTGCGGTGGTTTTAAACCCTTTCTCGGCCACTAGCGGGGGGTAAAACCGCCCCGCTAGCAGCCGAATACCGCTGCTAAAACGACGGTAAAGCGCCACTAATAATAGCGGCGCTTTACTGCCGATGCACCTCCCACCCCAGTGTGAAAGGGGCCTAAGGGAATGGGACTGGGTCCTCACACAGGCAATCATGTTGTTAAATTCTAGGGCAATAGCCAAAAGCACACCATATGAGATTATGGTAGGGGCTGGGGCACAGATTCCACAGCTGGAGTTCAGAGTTCAGTATTTATGTAAGGTTCCTGAAAGAACAGGGCCTAACCATGTTACTGCTTCCCATGACATAGAACCCAAGAGTGACATATCTGAAGCTTGTAAATACAAGCTTCAAAAACGTGTAGGGCTGCTATCACTCTCTACATTGCCTTCCATTTTTATCCTTTTGTGATCACTTTTATCTGTATAGCGGTTTTTAGCAATAAACAACCTTTTTGACCTGCACTGTGGAAGCACATTATTTTTTCTCCACATATCATCCTGATGTGAGTGGATGTTTGTTTTCTGAACCTGCCATCAAGATCCAGCCCTGACGGCCCTGAGATTGGGCCGACTCAGAAGCTACCCTTGGTCCCCCTGGATCCTTCTCTGGAGGCTTCAACCACCTGGCTATCCACATACCTCATGTGGCACACTGCCTGTATGACTCGTTGACATTAGAGTCCACCTTTTCCGTTAAGAGCACCTACATCTCATTCAGTGTTTGATCCTTTCACTTGATGTCTCTTCTACGGATAGAGTTGCATTCCTGTTTTACCGCTCCGTTTTGTCTTCAGATGGACTTTTGCACAATTTATTTATTTATTCACATACACGGTGTTCATCATTTGTGTACACTTGTCAGCGCTACATGAATTTTTCTGTATTTACATGTTTGTCACATTTGTACGTAGCTGCTTTTCACCTTTTTCTTTTTGTTTGGGGTTTAGCGCAGTAATCATTTCCTATTCTATATATCTGAAGCTGAAGCCTATCTAGGAATGAAGGAATCTGGCAGGAAGGTTTTAAGTTATATTTGCATTGGCAGATGAGCTTCAGTGACAGTGGCTGGGACTCTGACTGGTTAGTGGATACTTCTCAGCAAGAGTGGAAAGTGAGGCAGTATAGCATCAAACCTTCCAAAATAAACAGCAGTGATCTTCTGGGAAATATCAGTATATTTCCTCTCCTCCCTATTGATGTTCTTTGGGAGGGTCAGAAGTGGATACAGGCAGGTGGCAAAGTATTGGTCAGATATCCAGGCAAGAAGCCATTTAGAGGCGAGATTGTACTCCGGTTTCCTCCCACACTCCAAAGACATGCTGGTAGGTTAATTGGATCCTGTCTAAATTGTCCCTAGTATGTATGAATGTGAGTTAGGGACCTTAGATTGTAAGCCCCTTGAGGGTAGGGACTGATGTGAATGTACAATGTACTGTATATGTAAAGCGCTGCGTAAATTGACGAGCTTTATAAGTACCTGAAATTAATAATGTATATATATATATATATATATATATATATATATATATATATATTTATGAAGGAACAGATAATCCGATTTGTTTTGCACTCCACAGGCTGACTCCGATTTGATCCATAGGAAGATCAGAGAAAAGTGGTTACATGATGGACAGAATGATGGAAGACCGCAAGAGCTGTGAAGAGCAAGGCCTTTGATGTATTACAAGCCTGGACTTGTTTCTAAAGAACTTACTTTAGAATGGACTGTCTAATGAACTTTTAGCCAAAGACTGAAACACCTTCTCAGTGACATAAATATGGGAGGGGGTTGCATTCAAAGAAATTAATGTGTAGAATGAGTTGTTGAATGAAGAGATTTTTTGTGTGTAGCGTCGGTGATGAGCAGTGTTCCCGGGAACACGGTGCCACCAACGTGCACAGTCAGCGCGCTCGCGAGCTTGCGCCGTGCAAAGTGGGGCGGTACCATCTGTGATCGGCCGTGACTTTATCACGGCCGATCACGTGGTAAACAGCCATGCCCAATGGCTGTTCACGCCCCCTCGGTGGCTAACGGTGTCTCCGTGACACGCCGCCACCGAAGGTACAGGGATGAGCGCACACGATCGCGCACTCCCTGTTTAAATGGACGGACGTCATATGATGCCTGCCCATAACGAGAGCCGCGCCGCCTGGCCGTCATATGATGGCCGGCGGGCGGCAAGCGGTTAAGGAAACCTCTCAAAAGAAATTGCCTGAAAATAAATGGCAATCCAGACTAGACAAAAGGCTCAAAACAGATTCCATTAGTGCGGGAAGTTCAAAATCATCATTAAGCAGCACAAGATGCACATGCAAATGTCATCAAGTAACACAAAATACAAATGTACAAATAAACGATGCTGGCACACAAACAGGCCTTTACGAATCGGAAGAAAGTTACACAAAACTAGCGACTTCAAGATCTATAAATTTGGATCATTCCTATTGTAGTTCGAATTAAGGTTTAATGACACCCCTTCAAGTGTCAACACCACTGAGTCATTATAAAAATCTAAATACACAATCGACATCAGAACCTCAAACATTGTTGCCACTATCACCTTCATCATCTGTCTTTCCCACTCGTTTGCAAACAAAAAAGTCTAATAATTTAATTTTTCAGTTAGATATTGAAAGTCCAGAAATTGGAACTAAACGAAAATTAGCTTACTATGAAGACCCAAGTATTCACGAATCCGAATTAGATACACTGCAAAAATGTGATATAAGTTTATGTGAAAGTGTAGAAGAGAGACAACCGGAAGAAACACTGCCTTATCCTCTCAATTTGGTAAAAGAAAAAAAATGTATTGTTTTTGAAAGCAGCCTGGATAAATTGCTTTATAAAATGCAGTGTCTAGACCAAGAATATATTTCTAAAATTACCAAAATAGGGAAACAAATAATTGGCACTATGGTTTTAGTCTTTTTTTTTAATAATCAAAAATTTTTATTGTTTATTTCATTTATATATACACCATTTATACAACATTCAATACCCCTTTGTTCAATCAATAGAAATGTACTACACATTACATCCTTCATCACCTACCACCGTTTTCCCCCCTGTCCCAGCAGTCGATATTTACATATGCAAGGAGCGAAAAAAAAGAAAAAAAAAATTTTTTTTTTTTTTTTTTTTATAAAAACCCCCCTCCGTGTATAGTAGTGCTTAAAATTAAAAAATGAGTTCCCCCCTTATTCTGATTGGTGTCTTTAGTCCCTTCAATTCCTTGTTATGTATTGTGAAAAAAAAAAAAAAAAAAAGGGACCCACCCCACCGTGTTTATCGTGCTTATATTTATAAAGTGTTTAAAAATAAAATTATAAATGAGTTCCCCCTTATTCTTATTAGTGTCATTAATCACTTCAATTCATAATTATATATTGTGAAAAGAAAAAAAATAAATAAATAAATAAATAAAAACAACCTTCCGTGTATAATAGTGCTTATGATTATAAAGTGCTTAAAAAAAAAAAAAGGGGGGGGGGGGAGTTCCCCCCTTATTCTGATTAGTGTCTTTTGTCCCTTCAATTCCTTGTTATGTATTGTATAGAAGAAAAAAAAAAAAAAAAAAAACCCCTTCCGTGTACATTCGTGTTTGTAATTATATAATTTATAAAGTGTTTTAAAGATAAATTTATGAATAAATTCCCCCCTTATTCTAATTCGTGTCATTAATCACTTCAGTTCATTATTAAATACATCCCCTTTATTCTAGTTCGTGTCACTAACCACTAAAATTCATAATAATGTAAATGTGCATGGGAAAAAAAAAAAAAATTTATCCCTATAATTCATAATTGTTATTAATCGTGTGCCTATCTCCTTCCACCCTCCTCCTCCAATGTTTGTCAAAACTGGGACAATAGGGAAATAGTTAAAAAAAACACAGAAACCACATATACATATAACCATACATTATCTTACCCCCCTCCCTCTTTGATTAGCATTAGAGAAGTTATATGACTATTTACATCTACCCTTCAGGGCCATTCTTCTTATATCTCTATTCTAAATGACTATACCATTCCTTCCTCCTACCCATCTGTATTTCCTTCTTCTATTATCTCCTCAGCGCATTGTTCCCAGTTTGCCCATGTCGTTTCAAATTTCTTTCTTTGGTTTTTAACCACATGAACCCATCTCTCTGCTTCCTTTATTATATTAACCTCATTTCTCCACTCCATAACTGACGGGATCCGATCCTGTCTCCAGTACTTCGGAATTCATTTTTTCGCTGCATTTAACAAATGTGGGGTTATACTTTCTCTATATTTTTTGACAGGTCCAGTCATTCTATGAAATAAATATTGTATGGGCCCAAACTCTACGTGATCTGTCGTCATTTTCTTAATCCAGGGGGCTACTAATTCCCAAAAACGCTTAATTATTGGGCATGTCCACCATAGATGAAGAAAGGTTCCCCTCTGTCCACAGCCCCTCCAGCATTTGTCATTAGCTTCTGAAGAGATTTGTGCCATTTTAACTGGTGTCCTATACCATCTCGCTAGGAATTTATATGCCATTTCTTGCACCTTTGTACTTATGGAGGTAGTAAATGTTAACGATATCATTTTATTTATTTGTTTATCTGTCCACGCTTGGCCTAGCTCCCTCTCCCATTCTTTTATGAAGTATGGGGGTTTCTTTTCTTGTTCTCCTAGGATCATTCTGTACATCCGGGATAATGTATGCCCAGCTTCCGATGTCTGTGCACACTTCCTCTCAAATGCGGTAAGTGTATTTATGGATCTTAACGGTTTTATTTTCTTAAGGAAGCTCGTCATTTGACGGTGTTTCCATTCCGCCATTCTTGTCTCCCCAAATTTCAAGATCATCTCTGTCCGTGGTATTAAAACTCCACTTACCGCATCTAATATTCCCATCTTGTCCCCACGCCCCCAGACTTCCCGTCTTCTCCCCCGGGGGGAACCACGGAAATCCCTCCAGAGGAGCCAGAGGGGAGGTCTGTGGGGTATACCTGCCCTCTTTATTCATTCTATTAATATTTTTGGTAATTGTCTCCTATCTCCTATCCAACTGTACATCCCTACTGAACTGAGTTTGCTGAGTCTGCTATTAATATTTTTGGTAATTGTCTCCTATCTCCTATCCAACTGTACATCCCTACTGAACTGAGTTTGCTCAGTCTGCTGTTAATATTTTTGGTAATTGTCTCCTGCTGCCATATCTTTAAACTTCCATATTTACTGCTAGCTCTATAACAAACACACTGCAATAGCAATATTACTGGTGATTGATTCTCAACTCCATGTGGCTTGAGTGATCAAGAGAGGTAATTAGCTTTACGACCCTAGCCTGTGTCTGTAGCTGGCCTGGCCCTGGCCATCTCCTCCCGATATTCAGGTGTCTCACATCAGACCCAATAATGACCAACTGAGAAATGCATCCCAGCTTAGTCTCTCTATAAATTTATGGCAGCTTATGGGGTGGCGCAGACAGGGGCAAGGCGCAGACATCATGGCTCTGTCCTGAGTGGCTCTGTCACGAGTGATGCGCAGTTTCACCAACGCAGTTTAACGAAAGCAGGATAACTAAAGCTGCATGAACAACAGGAACTCTGCTCCACTCTGCAAGACGACAAGCAAACCACCTTTGAAATTTATTTTATATTAGGTTAGTTTCCCACTCTCTATCCACTAACATGCTCCTTATTCTCTTCCTTCTCACATTGGTGTCTTCTTTTCTCAAATTATCTTTACTTTACCCCTCCTCTCTTCCCTGCAGCATGCACATATCACCCTCACTCCTACCCTCTCCCTACTATGGCACCCATCATCTCCTGCAGTTGCTGCAACCACATGCTGACATAAACACCAGGGCCACTAGACACGTGCGCTCATGCACATCCCACTCCCACCTTGCCTTCCTCACCCTCCTGCTTCTCCTAGTCTCAGGTGACATTTCTCCTAATCCTGGTCCGCCATTTTCCAAATGCAAGCCACATATCCAATACCCCTCCCCCTCTGGCAACCACCGCAATCCACTCAGTTTAATTTCTATCCCCCTGCTTCCTCAAAGCAGCCCACCAATCTCATGTGCCCTTTGGAACGCCCGCTCCATCTGTAACAAGCTAACATCTGTACATGACCTCTTCATCTCTCATGGCTTGAACATACTCGCCATAACAGAAACCTGGCTTCAAAATTTTGACTCAGCTTCTCCTGCTGCCCTCTCCCATGGTGGTCTCCATTGGACTCACTCCTCCAGACCCAACAGACAGAAAGGAGGTGGAGTTGGCTTCCTTCTGTCCCAACAAAGCACCTTCCAAGTCCTTCCTGTCCCTCCCTCTCTATCCCTCTCTTCTTTCGAGATGCACTGTATTCGTCTGTTTTCTCCCATTTCTCTGAGGATTGCAGCAATTTATAGGCCTCCAGGACCGGTATCGCGCTTTCTTGATGACTTTGCTGCCTGGCTACCCTACTTTCTCTCCTCTGAAATACCCACCATTATTCTTGGTGACTTTAACATTCCTGTCAATGTTAACAGCCCAACTACAGCTAAACTTCTCAACTTAACCTCATCTTTTGACCTAACCCAATGGACACATACTTCCACTCACTCCAATGGTAATACCCTTGACCTTGTATTCTCCCATCTCTGCAACCCTGGCAACCTCACCAACACCCCCTTTCCTCTATCTGATCACAACCTCATTACTTTCACTGTATCTTTACCTCCAACCACTCATCCCTCCAAGCAGCAAACAATTACTTGTAGAAACCTTCGCCACTTTAACCCTTCTCTTCTCTATTCTGCTACTGACCACCTATATGACATAATCTCTCCCCTGTCCTGTCCTGACCTGGCCACTTCTGTCTACAACAGTTCACTCTCATCATCACTAGATGCACTTGCTCCTCTAACCACACGCAGAATTAGGCCCCGACCGTTACAACCCTGGCAAACTGACAACACTAGAAATCTCAAGAGACATTGCCGTGCTCTTGAACGACTGTGGCGTAAAACCAAATGCCTGCAAGACTTCACCCTATATAAATCTGCCCTTCTAAAATACAATTCATGCCTCCATGCTGCCAAACAAGCCTACTTTGTCTCTCTTATTAATTCCTTGTCATCCAGTCCCCGTCGGCTCTTCTCAACCTTTAACTCTCTGCTTCGTCCACCACCCCCTCTACCCACTAACTCACTCACTGCCCAAGAGATTGCCAATCACTTCAAAGACAAGATCGATGCAATTCGTGAGGACATCTCCACTGTGCATACGTCTTCCCCACCCATCATACCTTGCCCAGCAGCACATTCAACACTCTCCCCTTTTGAATTGGCTACTACGGAAGAGGTTACAAAAAATTTTCTCAGATGCCCACCTAACCAATTGTCCCTTTGGATCCTGTTCCCTTACAACTACTACGGTCACCCTCTTCTTCTATCCTGTGCTCCCTCACCCACATCTTCAATCTCTACCTTTCTAGTGGCATTTTCCCCTCCCCTCTAAAACATGCGCAGATCACTCCCATTCTTAAAAAGCCCTCACTGGACCCTACCGACCTGAACAACTTAAGACCCATCTCATTACTCCCATTCACCTCTAAACTTCTAGAACGCTTAGTCTACAACCGTCTTAGCTCCTACCTCAATGAAAATAACCTTCTTGACCCCTTACAGTCTGGCTTTCGCTCGCAGCACTCCACGGAAACTACCTTACTAAAACTCACTAACAATTTACTAACTGCTAAAACCAACAGCCAGTACTCCATACAACTACTACTTGACCTCTCTGCGGCCTTTGATACTGTTGACCACCCGCTCCTTCTCAATAAACTACATTCCCTTGGCCTCCGAGATTCTGCTCTATCCTGGTTCTCTGGCTATTTATCACAGCGCTCCTTCAGTGTCACCTACAACTCTGTCTCCTCCTCTCCATTGCCCCTTTCTGTGGGGGTCCCCCAAGGCTCGGTTCTTGGACCCCTTCTCTTCTCTATCTACACCTCCTCCCTTGGTCACTTAATAACTGCCCACGGCTTCCAATACCACTTATACGCTGATGACACCCAAATCTATCTGTCTACTCCTCACCTCACTCCTTCAGTCTCCTCTCGCATTACTAACTTACTAACTGACATATCAGCATGGATGTCGCACCACTTCCTTAAACTAAATCTCTCTAAAACTGAGCTATTAATATTCCCCCCCGCCCGTGCCCCCCTCCATGACTTTTCCATCAAAATCAACAATGCAACCATCAGTCCCTCCCCTCACGCCAGGGTACTAGGTGTAATCCTAGACTCTGACTTGTCATTTCAGCCTCAAATCCAATCGCTGTCAAAAGTTTGTAGAATTCACCTCCGTAACATCTCTAAAATTCGCCCTTTTTTAACAAATGAAACCACCAAGCTCCTCATTCACTCCCTTGTTATCTCTCGCCTTGACTATTGCAACTCCCTTCTCATTGGCCTACCTCTCCATAGGTTATCCCCTCTTCAGTCTATCATGAATGCTGCTGCCAGACTTATCCACCTTACCAACCGCTCAGTGTCTGCCAACCCTCTACTTCAATCCCTACACTGGCTCCCAATCACCCAGCGAATTAAATTCAAAATTCTAACCACAACATACAAAGCCATTCACAACTCTGCCCCAAGCTACATCACTAATCTTGTCTCCAAATATCACCCAAATCGACCTCTCCGCTCTTCTCAAGACCTCCTGCTTTCAAGCTCTCTCATCTCCTCCTCCCATGCTCGTCTCCAGGATTTCTCCAGAGCCTCTCCCATCCTCTGGAACTCGCTACCTCCATCTATCCGGCTATCCCCTACTCTTGCTACCTTCAGGCAATCCCTGAAAACTCATCTCTTCAGGAAAGCCTATCACGTCTCCAACTAATCTCCTACCACTTCCACCAGCTCATTCCCCACAGTTACAACCTTTTGTACCACCTGCCCCACCCTATTAGATTGTAAGCTCTTCTGAGCAGGGCCCTCTTAATCCTATTGTATTGTATTGTATTATACCTGTATTGTCTCCCTTTTATATTGTAAAGCGCTGCGTAAACTGTTGGCGCTATATAAATCCTGAATAATAATAATAATAATAATAATTCTATCCCATACTTCTAATGTATTCAGGGTTATTGGTGATGTCCATTGTGACAGCCCTCTCAGTGACCCTTGGATCCATGGTGCTCTTGCCAGGTTTCTCCCTGCCATCATCATTTCTGCCTGTACCCATGGTTTTCTATCTAGGTCATGGCACCAGTCTATTATTCTAACTAGTGCCATGGCCTTATAATAGGATGTTATATCCGGGAGTCCTAGGCCACCCTCCGCTCTACTCCTTCTTAAAATATCGTACGCCAGTCTAGGCCTTTTATCGTTCCACACAAAGGCCATAAATAGCCGATGCATTTGTTTAAGGAGGCTCGCCGGGAACCTGATTGGCACTGTACGCAGCACATAAACTATTCTGGGCAGTATACTCATTTTTATGGCACTGATTCTTCCGAACCAGGTCAAGTATTTCCCCTTCCATTTCTTTAATTCTTCTGTTATTTCTTTCACTAATGAGCCATACTTATCCTCCGACAATAGTTCATAGTCTGCGCTTATCTGTACCCCCAGGTATGTCAGCGACTCCCTATTCCATATAAATGGGTATTTCTCCTTCAGTGTTCTCTCCATCTCCATTGGGACATGACTGGGAAGGATGACTGATTTCTCGAAATTAATCTTAAAGCCAGACACCCTTCCAAATTTCTGTACTTCTACCATCAATGCGGCTATAGATGTCTGGGGAGCGGACAGAAAAAATAATAAATCGTCCGCATATGCTGCTACTTTATGTTCCGTATGGCCTATATGCGTCCCCGCTATCTCCTTATTCTTTCTAATTCTACGCAAAAAAGTTTCCATTACTATTGCAAATATCAATGGGGACAGCGGACACCCCTGCCTGGTACCGTTTTGTATGTTAAAGCATTCAGATACTGTCCCATTTACCTTAATTCTTGCTCTTAGTTTTGTGTATAGTGCCATAATCCATCCCAGCATCCTCTCCCCCAGTCCTATCCTCCCCAGTACCTCTCTCATAAAGCCCCAGTTCACTCTGTCGAAGGCTTTCTCCGCATCCATCGACAGAGTGATTCCTGGGGCTTCACCTGGGCCATGTCGCATCCAATGCAGTATATGGAGTGCGCGGGTGGTGTTATCTCTTGCTTCTCGCCCCTTTACAAACCCTGCTTGATCTGGGTGCACTAAATCTCCTACATCTTCCTGTAGTCTCAGGGCCAGAATTTTTGCCAGTATCTTGGTGTCTGAGTTCAGTAGAGAGATTGGCCTGTAATTGGCACATACCTGGGGATCTTTTCCCTCTTTTGGCAAAACCGTTATGTACGCCAGTGATGCTTCTGAGGAAAGTGGACTTCCAGCACCCATAGAGTTGAAATAATCACAAAGTGGCTTTACCAAAATTGGGAGAAATTTCTTGTAATATATGTTTGTCAGCCCATCCGGGCCTGGGCTTTTCCCTGGGGGTAGGGCTACTATCACTCTGCTCAACTCTTCCACCGTGATTGGGCGTTCCATAATCTCGGAGGTTTCTATGGGCATGTCTGCGTTCTCAATGTAATCCTCTATCTTATCTCTCCTTTGTCCCTCGCTTTCCCCTTCTTCAGATGGTTCTGTTTTGAAGATGTTATATAATACCTCATAAAATTTACTTAATTCTTTTGCTATCGCCTTTGTGTCTATTATTTTCCTACCCTGAACTAGTAAGCTGTGCACGTGTCTGGAGTCCTGTTGTTTAAGTTGTTTTGCCAGTAGCCTACCGCATTTATTTCCTTGTTCATATGCTCTATTTGCGAAAAACCTAATTTTGTTCTTCGCTTTATATTCTAAATATTGCGCAAGCTCTGCCCGTACACTCTCCAGACATCTACCAACCACTGGGTCGAGATTTTCCTTATGCTTTATTTCTAGGGTTCTGATCTTCTCTAGTAATTCGTCCATTTCCCTTTTGCTTTCCTTTTTCATATATGTGCCAAAGGCAATTAAGTCCCCCCTCACAACCGCTTTGTGTGCTTCCCACACCATTTGATCTGACACTCTTTCTGTTTTATTTATTTCGAAATACTCCTTTATCTTAACCCTTAATTTCTCCACTATGTCTTCTTTATCCAACAATGACTCGTTCAGACGCCATGTTCGTTCCGCCTGAGTCATTTGAGTTGGTTGAAGGGTCAAGATTATTGGAGCATGGTCAGACATAGTTATTGGTTCAATTGTACTTGTGCTGACATTCCCCAAGTAGAATTGATCCACCAAAAAGAGGTCTAGCCGTGAATACATATTGTGTATTTTAGAGTAATAGCTATAATCCCTGGTGCCTGGATGTAACGCTCTCCAAGTATCCACTAGGTGTTGAGAGCATAAGGTTTGTTTAACCCGCTTTATGGCTTTAAAAGACACAGCAGTTCTACCCGTAGAGGTATCTATACTCTGCTCTAACACCATATTAAAATCTCCTCCTACCACTACACACCCTTCCTTAAATTCTTCCAGTTTTCTAAATACTTTAACCAGAAAATTAGCTGTCCCAACATTGGGCGAATATATTGAAGCAAAGGTATATCATCTCCCCTGTAGCGTACCCTTTACAAACAAGTACCGACCTTCTGGGTCACTTTGCAGGGTCTCCGTAGTCCAAGGGCACAATTTTTTGAACGCAATTGTGACCCCTCTTGCCCTCGCTATTGGGGATACCGCATGATACCACTGATTCAGTACATTCTGGGGTAAGCTTGGGATTGAGCTGCTCTTGAAATGGGTCTCCTGCAGGAAAACAATATCAGCTCCCCAATGTTGCAGCTCACCCCATAAGCGCCCTCTTTTAATTGGTGAATTCAAACCCCTCACATTATATGACAAAATTTTCAAAATGGCTGTCATTTTATTTCATTTTTAGGACACCCAGCCCCTTGCCCTTGTTCTCTATCTTCTCCTCTGCCAATCCCCCCCCCCCCCCGTCATTCATTACTTCCAAACAAAAAACACAAAAAAAACAAAAAATATACCACTTGTATATCGTGAATATAGACCTTACATACTTACTTCCTGTCCTCCCATACCACAATCCTTTCATTAGGGGTATATCTAAAAGTCGGGTATGTAGCTTGCGCACACCCACACCTCCTGTGCGCCTGCTACCTCCCTTCCCTGCCTTCCGCAGGATTATTCTCCCCTTCCATTGGGGCTGACCTATGGACCTACCTAAGGTACACATTTCCCATTACACCTTCCCTTCCAATCCCCCCCCCTCCCCGGCATTACTCTACTGACCCCCTCCTGAGTGGGAAGGACCAAAAAAAAAAAAAAAAAAGTCCTCCAAGTCTTTCTCTGGGCTATTCCCCTATTAACCTTTGCTGGTACTTCTTACCACTTCTCTGCTCGTTGCAAGGGGGGCCCTAGACAACTTATTCTCCAATCCGCAAAGTCCACCATCGGGAGATCTAATTTTTCCACAAATACTTTTAGATCGTCCTTCGTTCGCAGTGTTGCGGTTCTTCCATTCCTGAAAGCTGTTAAACTGAAAGGGAACCCCCACGTTTAAAGAGAGTCCTTTTCGATATATCTGGATACAGAGCTATGTTTGAACCTTCAAATGTAATCCTAGGGTTATCACGTGCCATCTTCATTATACTCTCCTTCACTGCATATTTGTGAACTTTACATATTACATCTCTGGGTACATCAGTTTTTGTACTCTTGGAGTGGGCCCGGTGTATCCTGTCTATTTCTATAACATTAGGAGCTTGATCCCCTAAAATCTGTCCAAACACTTTTTGTGCCACTGGGGCTAGTTCTGTCGCTGTGATTGACTCTTTCAGTCCCTTTATACGTATATTTTGGCGTTTATCCCTATTCTCGTATTCATCCAGCTGGTCCCTGTATGCATTTAAAGTTTCTTCATATTTTTTCATGGACTCTTGAGTTTCCGTCACAGCTTGTATAATAACTTTGTGTTCTTTTTCCATCCCCTCTACTCTGTATCCCAGGTCCCTGATATCCTCTTTTCGCTTGCTACTGCTTGCATACAAGATTGTTCAACTGCATTTATTAATTGCTGAATATCATTTTTAGTGGGGAGGGCCTTCAACAGGCCCCAGATATCCCTTTCTGGGTCTACACTTTGTCCAGTCCATCCTTGTGGGTTCCCTTCACCGTTTTGGAGGCTCTCCTGGTCACAGTCCATGACATGTCTCTGCAGTGACCCACATCTTCCCACTCCCCCACCTTTTATACTTGGATATTCCTGACTATTACTTCGGTCCATGTTGGGGGTTGGGTCCTCTCCTTCTCTTGCTCTCGTCCTCTCCATGTCGATGGTCTCAGACTCTTCTTGAGTCTGTCTATTATCCTCCCCCTGTGTCACTGTACCTCGGCTTCCTATTGATGTACTTTGTATAGCCGCTTCTAGATGTCCATTACCAGGAACTAGCTGGCCTATATTTTTAGCCCCTTTTACCTGGGGGCACCCACCACCACTACCGGGAGGGCTCTGCTCCGGGGTCCTCCTCCCTCTTCCCGCTGTAGGAGGTCTCTTACTGTTCACGACGACACTGTCTCCTTTCATCTGTACGTCCGCCTGCTTTATCCCAGACTCCCACTCTGTTTTCTCCCCGCGTCAGTTATGGTGGCTCCGCTCCGTTTTTTAATATCCAGCCGTCCAGTTGGCTCAGGTGTGCGGGGGGACATGAAAGCCTTAATGCCGTCCGTTGATTTCCTTCCTCTCCCTGCTCTTGGCTGCGAGGCTACTTGTCTGCGAGTTGTCATCCTAGTACAATGACACAGTGGGAACTGTGGTGTAATAAAGCGGTGACCGACTGGCCATTAACACAGCAGTGGAGTGGTGTATGGCACTATGGTTTTAGTCTATTCCATCTGTGCTGGTTTCCATTGCTGTAAGCTGTAGGAAAGCCAGCCTAAAATTAAACATTATGCATTGGGTAACATTTTACTCTCCGGTGCAATATGTTTATGTGAAGGAAGTTATGCCAAAGTTAAAGAAATGTTCGATCTTTGCGGAATTGAGATCTTTGGTAAATCATCCTATAATAGAGCCCAAAATCACTATATTTTTCCATAAATTGACTACAATTGGAAAGAAAATAATACAAATGTTATAAATTAATTGGCTGGCAAACCGTTATTTCTGGTAGGGGACGGTCAATGCAACAGCCCTGTTTTTTCGGCTAAATACTCAACATATACTTTCATGGATCTCTTTTCCAAAAAAATTGTGGACTTTGAGTTAGTGCAGGTGTCACAAACAACTTCATCAGTCAGTTTCTATGGAGAAATTCGGTTTCACAAAAAGTTTACATCGAATAATTGGAAAAAATTTAGATATTGTCAGGGAATCCCTGTGAGACGTCTGGCATATAGATGTGCGCAAGCACATAGAGTTTGCTATAGAACAGCTAACAGGCGCGCACATGCGCGCAGGAGTCCGCAATCGCATGTGCGCACACGCACGGGCTTAATTCCTCTTGGCGCCAGACGGTCTATTTCACTTCCTGATTCCCTTGCCAAAGATCGTGGCAGCAGCACCCGACAGCCGAGGGACAGATCGGCTTCGGGTGCCGACATCGCGGGCGCCCTGGACAGGTAAGTGTCCATATTTTAAAAAAGTCAGCAGCTGCAGTATTTGTACCTGCTGACTTTAAAAAAAAAAAAAAAAAAAACGGCGGAACTCCGCTTTAATCTCCTAAAAATTTAATAAATAAATAAATATATATATATATATATATATATATATATATATATATATATATATATATATATAATTAATTCAATCACACATTGATATATTTATTATACTTATTATTTTTCAATAATAATATTACATAATCTTAATATTCATTTAATTACCTGTTGTTGTTTGCATCCACAAGAGGTAGACTGTCTACATGCAGAGTGATTTACGATAGCCTCACATGTTGTTCGGTAGCTATTTGCGAACAGAACATATCTGCTTCGGTGATGCATTTGTGTCCTTCAGGAATACAGCCATGGACCTCTTCTATTTCTCTGCAGCACACAGATTCCACTTCTGTTGGCATTTTAATACAAGGTTGACACGAACAGCAGTCTATTTTTCAAATCCTATCAGTTTGTGTCTCTTCAGATTGTGTTGTAGAAGAACCATCACTGGTAGAGGGCATGGTGGGATTTTTAGGAAAGGCCCGATCATTTTTAGGTGAAGGATACCTGGCCAATAGTTGTATTATCATCTTTCTCTTAAAAAATTATATACATTTTCCAAGATATTTTTTAATTTTTTTTTTTATAGATATAAAATAATTTTAAAAAATTTAATAAATAGTGATAACAGTTTAAAAATTGACTTTTCATGGTAGAACATGGACAAAGAAAAAAACAGTTCTCAAAAAAAAATGTACAAGAGGGCACAACTTGGAAAGGTAATTATTTTAAAATTATATTTAAGGTTATCTTAGAAGTTTATGATATAGATGCAGTAGTGTATTTAGGTTTTGTGCTGCCCTAGGCCTGACTAAACTCGTTCACCCCTAATTTAAATATGACCCACCCCTTCCTGTCAAGGCCTGTCAAGGCCACACCCCTTGCTGTTTAAGACCGGCCCTGAAATTTTCGAGTGGGGACACTGGTTCTGAGGGCCTGGGGGGGGAGGGTTATGGATTCCCTTAATTATCCTTAATTTGCATAGATTCCCTCTCACTTCTTGTTTGGCTATGGGGCAGGAATGGTGAAAAAGAAACTGACAGGACCTATAACCCTCCCTTATTCTATCGAAAATGAGAAAAAAAAAGTGTTACCTATAGTTCTACTTTAAGTACAAATTTCTGATAATTTTATAGAGAGGATTAAGAAGATATAAGCATGTCAAT
>NC_133336.1:48255571-48315571 GCF_042186555.1 Aquarana catesbeiana
CTTCTTCCTTCTGGGACAACAGTCATGCAGACCAATTTAGTGCAGTGTGCGGCGTATGGTCTGAGCACTGACAGGCTGACCCCCCACCCCTTCAACCTCTGCAGCAATGCTGGCAGCACTCATACGCCTATTTCCCAAAGACAACCTCTGGAGATGACGCTGAGCATGTGCACTCAACTTCTTTGGTCGACCATGTTCTCTTAAAACCGCTGTATGGTCTTGGCCACCGTGCTGCAGCTCAGTTTCAGGGTCTTGGCAATCTTTTTATAGCCTAGGCCATCTTTATGTAGAGCAACAATTCTTTTTTTCAGATCCTCAGAGAGTTCTTTGCCATGAGGTGCCATGTTGAACTTCCAGTGACCAGTATGAGAGAGTGAGAGCGATAAACGCCAAATTTAACACACCTGCTCCCCATTCACACCTAAGACCTTGTAACACTAACGAGTCACATGACACCGGGGAGGGAAAATGGTTTATTTTGCCCAATTTGGACATTTTCACTTAGGGGTGTACTCACTTTTGCTGCCAGCGGTTTAGACATTAATGGCTGTGTGTGTGCCTCTACCTGCGGACGTCCATGCCTACTACAGTGATTTCCAGCTTTGATAGGGATCGGCCAGGTATGGCTCATACAGTATCTCACAAAAGTGAGTACACCCCTCACATTTTTGTAAATATTTTATTATATTAGGGGTGTACTCACTTTTGTTTCCAGCGGTTTAGACATTAATGGCTGTGTGTTGAGTTATTTTGAGGGGACAGCAAATTTACACTGTTATACAAGCTGTACACTCACTACTTTACATTGTAGCAAAGTGTCATTTCTTCAGTGTTTTCACATGAAAAGATATAATAAAATATTTACAAAAATGTGAGGGGTGTACTCACTTTTGTGAAATACTGTATATATACAGTCAGGTCCATAAATATTGGGACATCGACACAATTCTAATCTTTTTGGCTCTATACACCACCACAATTGATTTGAAATGAAATGAACAAGATGTGATTTAACTGCAAACTTTCAGCTTTAATTTGAGGGTATTTACATCCAAATCAGGTGAACGGTGTAGGAATTACAACAGTTTGTATATGTGCCTCCCACTTTTTAAGGGACCAAAAGTCATGGGACAGATTAACAATCATCCATCAAACTTTCACTTTTTAATACTTGGTTGCAAATCCTTTGCAATCAATTACAGCCTGAAGTCTGGAACGCATAGACATCACCAGACGCTGGGTTTTATCCTTGGTGATGCTCTGCCAGGCCTCTACTGCAACTGTCTTCAGTTCCTGCTTGTTCTTGGGGCATTTTCCCTTCAGTTTTGTCTTCAGCAAGTGAAATGCATGCTTAATCGGATTCAGGTCAGGTGATTGACTTGGCCAGCTCTTCAGGCAGTTCCTTTGACCTCATGATTCTCATTTGCTCTGACATGCACTGTGAGCTGTAAGGTCTTATATAGACAGGTGTGTGGCTTTCCTAATCAAGTCCAATCAGTATAATCAAACACAGCTGGACTCAAATGAATGTGTTGAACCATCTCAAGGATGATCAGAAGAAATGGACAGCACTTGAGTTAAATATATGAGTGTCACAGCAAAGGGTCTGAATACCATGTGATATTTCAGTTATTCTTTTTTAATAAATCTGCAAAAATGTCAACAATTCTGTGTTTTTCTGTCAATATGGGGTGCTGTGTGTACATTAATGAGGAAAAAAATGAACTTAATTAATTTTAGCAAATGGCTGCAATATAACAAAGAGTGAAAAATGTAAGGGGGGTCTGAATACTTTCAGCCCCCACTGTGTATATATATATATATATATATATATATATATATATTTACACACACAATATTTGCACACATCTCTCATATATATATATATATATATATATATATATATATAATACTGTAGCACTGACCCCCGAAGGAGCTGCTGATATTTTATTTGGGCCTGTATTCTGCTATTACGCCCCCTTAATTTTGACTCAGTCCCCTTGACACAGCTGTGGTGTAATGTAGTGTGCGGTAGAAACTTAAAGACAATTTCACAATATGTAATATGATATAGCTTTTGTCTTTACCTTTTATCTCCAGCTTCCACCTGGTCAGCAATTCAAAGGAAGCAACACTCCACACAGGAATACTTAAACAAGAATAATGTTTTACTGTATCTACTTCAAAATAATGGTTACAGTAGTTGTACTGTCAGACCAACGTAGTGTGACAGCCAACAGATTTAATTCACAATAGAGTATTACACAAATGGAAAGTGTTTAAATTAACCTCTTAGCAATGCGTTTATGAGATGGGACCAATGACGGAGTGAACTGACTTCACTATGGACACTGTCCCACTCTCAGCACGCTCTGTAACTGAAGAAAAGGTAAATGCTATTTTAACAAATCATAGCACAATACCTAGGGAGCTCCCACTGCTTGATATTACAATAACCCTGTGAAACAGTAGAATGCAAGGCCTTGCGTTAACAGAGGCAGTCCTTCTTTTCTTCTGTCTTCTGCTAGCTATGTGTAGGTTAATTTGTAATCCAGTGGTTAACAAAACCCGGTTCAAAGCAATATGGGTGGTGAACTTTTATGGTGGTGTGACAGTACTGTAACTGTCTCTGGTGCAAGCAACTTGGTACAACACAGTGCCTCACTGTAGTGAAGTGCAGGCTTGAGGCCTATATTAAACTCAGTCTTTATCCCTTTGAATCTCCTCTGTGGGACTACAGGTCCCAGCAACACTGTGCTATAGATGCAAATGTGTGAAAGTGCCTCAATGAAAATTTGGGAAACAGCCCTCTCACCACACTGAGTCCAAGTAGATGGATGCCTCCGCTCCACAGTATCTCAGTTCGTTCGCCGTGGCCACGCCGTCACGCTGTTCTGTTTCACAGACGACCAGGAGTCCTCGGTTACCTCCTTCAAGGGTCTCTGGATCGATCACACTGCTGCTCCAGCACGCTGTGATGTAAGGCCGGATCAAAAGCTGCTCACAGACGACCGGGAGTCCTCGGTTACCTCCTTCCAGGGTCTCTGGATCGATCACACTGCTGCTCCAGCATGCTGTGATCTAAGGCAGGATCGCTGGCTGTTCCGCTCCACACAAGGTAGGCTGCAACTCTGTGGGACACACACACCCACAGAGTCCTGCTGGCAGGCCATGCATCCCAGGAACAAGAGACTTAAGATGGCCACGGAGGGGCCTTTTATAGCCTTCCCACAATGCGGTTCAGTTCTCTTTGTGTTCAGGGGAGGTCATTAGGCATTGTGGGTAGGTCAAGTTAATGTGGAAATGTAAACAAGATAGTCACTTCTTATATCTTCTCACATTCTTCAGAAAGAAAAAAATTAAATCAAGTCCATTCACAATTTTGGTCGCTAGATGGCGCCAAATACTAAGCTATAACATAACATTGAATTATTAAGCAAAAATGTGCCCGCTACATATAGATAGATAGATAGATAGAGAAAAAAGAGATTTTTTATAAAAAATTTAACTAAACTGCTTTGTGGCAAATGGATACATATTTTGGAATAAATGCTGGCAGATTTGTTAATTCTATTCACCTAAGCAACACCGCTCTGTCCCTGGAATGTGCTCTCTTCCGTCTGTTGTTGATTTTGTTTATCTTTGTTGCCATCACAACGGGGCGGGCACTTCTGACGACGACGCCCGTTGTGATGGCAAGGTCAGAAGTGGACGGCGTTGTGAGCCATACATACTGCGCATGCGCGAGAATGGAGCAGTGCATGCTGGTCGCTCAGCTGCACCATAACCTGGAATATAGTGCTTGTGGGCTTCACATGCCCACAAGCAATATGGAACATGCCAGGGATAGAAGAATATAAGAAATTGTATGATCGGAAATCGGCAATCAAGTGGCGATTGATCCCTAAACCATGAGTCATATAAATAATAGTATTTAAAAAAATATATTCATCCAAAAAAAAAAAAATTAAAGTTACGCTTTCCGGTAACATCTTTTCCAGTAGTCTTTCAGGACAGCCACTATGAGAGATAGTCTCCTCCTCTTCCTTTAGGAGACACTGCACCAGCCCATAAATTTTTACTTCCCTCTGCCGGGCCTCAGGTGATTCCAAGATCACCTCCGGCCAGCTGGGGAGACACAAGAACACATTAATAACATACTATCACATATCATTATCATGCTACGTTCTGGTCTTTTATAAGACCCCCAAATTTTCTGGTGGGTAACTAGGGCTGTCCTGAAAGACTACTGGAAAAGACGTTACCGGTAAGCGTAACTTTAATTTTCCCTCTTCGTTTTTCAGGACAGCCACTATGAGAGGATGAACGAGCACTTACCAGTTAGGGTGGGACTACAGCTTGCAACACCAAACACCTTTCGCCAAACACCTTTCGCCCAAAGGCTTGCTCACCTGCCGACACCAAGTCCACTCTGTAATGCTTTACGAAAGTGGAGTAGCTGGATCATGTTGCTTCCTTGCATATTTGTTTTGGCGTTGCTCCAGCTCTTTCTGCTGAGACGCTGCCATAGCTCTGGTAGAGTGTTCCTTTATACCCATTGGGATTTCTTTCCCTGCTACTTCATAGGCCTGACCAATGGTTGCTCTGAGCCATCTGGCAATAGTGCGTCGAGACGCTTTGTATCCCTTTCTGGCCCCAGAAAATTAAACAAATAAAGAGTCTGACTTTCTTAATGTTTTGGTCAGATCTAGGTACTGTAGAATGCATCTCCTTATGTCCAAAGAATGAAATTTCAATTCCCTTTCCCCTGAGGGGTTGGGACAAAATGAGGGTAAAACTACCTCCTGACTTCTGTGGAATCCAGAAGCCACTTTAGGCAAAAATGCCGCATCGGTCTTGAAAAGATTCGATCTGGGAAAATAACACCAAAAGGAGTTCTGACAGATAAGGCCTCAATCTCACTGACTCTCCTGGCAGTTGTCACTGCTACTAAAAAAACTGTTTTTAACGTAAGCTGCTTTAATAAACATCCTTCTAAAGGTTCAAAGGGGGTTCCTGTTAAGCTCTGTAAGACTAAAGATAGGTCCCACTTGGGAAAAGGAGGGCCTTGAACTGGTCTCTGTCTAGACAGAGCCCTAAAGAATCTGACCACCTACTGGTTGGTGGCCAGATGTTTTTCTAAATAAGCACTAAGTGCTGACACCTGACCTTTGAGGGTACTTATGGATAAACCCTTGTCTGCCCCGCACTGTAGAAATTCCAATACAGCTGTGGGACTGTGTACTGAAAATGAGCCTCCTACGCACCATTCATTGAAACGTAGCCAAACCTTTTTATAAATCTGGCGTGTTTCCTTTTTCCTGCTGTTGAGAAGGGTGGAGATTAATTTTTCAGAAAATCCCTTAGATCTTAATATACCCTCCTCAGTAGCCAGGCCGCTAATTTCCATTGGTGTACCTGTGAACAGAGGACTGGGCCCTATGAGAGGAGATCCTTCCGAGGTGGTAGGAATATGGGCGGCTCGACTGCAAGTTGCCTAAGTATTGAGAACCATGCCCTTTTTGGCCAATGTGGTGCCACTAGAATCAGAGTTTTCCATCTGTAACTTCCTCAGAACTGCCGGCAATAAAACCAGAGGTGGGAAGGCATAGCAGGTCTTGAAATGCCAGTTCTGGGTCAATGCATCTACCCCCAGTGCTCCTTCCCCTCTGTTTAGGGAGAAAAAAATGGAGGTCCCCACTTCTCTAAAATGAGATTGAAAACCTCCTGGTTGAGGATCCAGTCGCCCTCTCTCAGCTTCTTTCGGCTGAGAAAGTCTGCTATCACATTCTTCTCTCCTCTCAGGAAGACTGCTGAGAGTGAGAGTGTTGATCTTGGCCCAGTTCAGAATGTCTGTTGCTAAGGCAAACAGGACTCTGCTTCTTGTGCCGCCCTGGTTGTTTACGTAGGCAACGGCAGACGAGTTGTCTGACCGCACCTGAATGTGGTGGCCATGGAGTTCTTTTTGAAAAACCTGAGGGCTAGCCCGACTGCCCTCAGGTCTTTCCAGTTGGACGACCTTCTTAGCTCGTCGTCCTCCCAGGTGCCCTGTGCTAAAAGGGATCCCAGGTGTGCCCCCAGCCTTTGCCGCTTGCATCTGTGGTTACCACCCGAGAAACTGGGATGTACCACAGACATCCCTGTGACAGGTTTGCAACCTTCCTCCACCACTAGAGAGATCTCTTTCCTTGGTGTGGAACGTGCACTAGGGTGTCTAGATCTTTCTGACTGTGATCCCACACCTTTAGGACGAAGGACTGCAAGGGACGAAAGTGCAGACCTGCCCACTGCACTGCTACATAGTTACATAGTAGGTGAGGTTGAAATAAGACACAAGTCTATCAAGTCCAACCTATGTGTGTGATTATGTGTCAGTATTACATTATATATCCCTGTATGTTGCGGTCATTCAGGTGCTTATCTAATAGTTTCTTGAAACTATCAATGCTCCCCGCTGAGACCACTGCCTGTGGAAGGGAATTCCACATCCTTGCCGCTCTTACAGTAAAGAACCCTCTACGTAGTTTAAGGTTAAACCTCTTTTCTTCTAATTTTAATGAGTGGCCACGAGTCTTGTTAAACTCTCTTCTGCGAAAAAGTTTTATCCCTATTGTGGGGTCACCAGTACGGTATTTGCATATTGAAATCATATCCCCTCTCAAGCCACTCTTCTCCAGAGAGAATAAGTTCAGTGCTCGCAGCCTTTCCTCATAACTAAGATCCTCCAGACCCTTTATTAGCTTTGTTGCCCTTCTTTGTACTCGCTCCATTTCCAGTACATCCTTCCTGAGGACTGGTGCCCAGAACTGGACAGCATACTCCAGGTGCGGCCGGACCAGAGCCTTGTAGAGTGGGAGAATTATCGTTTTATCTCTGGAGTTGATCCCCTTTTTAATGCATGCCAGTATTCTGTTTGCTTTGTTAGCAGCAGCTTGGCCGTTTTGCATGCCATTTCCTAGCCTATCATCTACTAGAACCCCCAGGACCTTTTCCATCTTAGATTCCCCCAGAGGTTCTCCACCCGTGTATAGATTGCATTCATATTTTTGCCACCCAAATGCATTATTTTACATTTTTCTACATTGAACCTCATTTGCCATGTAGTCGCCCACCCCATTAATTTGTTTAGGTCTTTTTTTAAGGTTTCCACATCCTGCGGAGAAGTTATTGCCCTGCTTAGCTTAGTATCGTCTGCAAATACAGAGATTGAACTGTTTATCCCATCCTCCAGATCGTTTATGAACAAATTAAATAGGATTGGTCCCAGCACAGAACCCTGGGGAACCCCACTACCCACCCCTGACCATTCTGAGTACTCCCCATTTATCACCACCCTCTGAACTCGCCCTTGTAGCCATTTTTGCAATCCATGTACTCACCCTATGGTCCATGCCAACGGACCTTATTTTGTACAGTAAACGTTTATGGGGAACTGTGTCAAATGCTTTTGCAAAATCCAGATACACCACGTCTACGGGCCTTCCTTTATCTAGATGGCAACTCACCTCCTCATAGAAGGTTAATAGATTGGTTTGGCAAGAACGATTCTTCATGAATCCATGCTGATTACTGCTAATGATACCGTTCTTATTACTAAAATCTTGTATATAGTCCCTTATCATCCCCTCCAAGAGTTTACATACTATTGATGTTAGGCTAACTGGTCTGTAATTCCCAGGGATGTATTTTGGGCCCTTTTTAAATATTGGTGCTACATTGGCTTTTCTCCAATCAGCTGGTACCATTCCAGTCAGTAGACTATCTGTAAAAATTAGGAACAACGGTCTGGCAATCACTTGACTGAGTTCCCTAAGTACCCTCGGATGCAAGCCATCTGGTCCCGGTGATTTATTAATGTTAAGTTTCTCAAGTCTAATTTTAATTCTGTCCTCTGTTAACCATGGAGGTGCTTCCTGTGTTGTGTCATGAGGATAAACACTGCAGTTTTGGTTACTGAAGCCCCCCGATTCACTCGTGAAGACCGAGGAGAAGAATAAATTCAATACCTTCACCATCTCCCCATCCTTTGTAACCAGATGTCCTTCCTCATTCTTTATGGGGCCAATATGGTCTGTCCTCCCTTTTTTACTGTTTACATACTTAAAGAATTTCTTGGGATTTTTTTTGCTCTCCTCCGCTATGTGTTTTTTATGTTCTATCTTAGCTGTCCTAATTTTACCCTTACATTTCTTGTTGCATTCTTTATAAAGTCTGAATGCTGAGGATGATCCCTCAACCTTGTATTTTTTTAAGGCCTTCTCCTTTGCTTTTATATGCATTTTTACATTGGAGTTAAGCCATCCAGGACTTTTGTTTGCGCTTTTAAATTTATTACCCAATGGGATACATTGGCTAATGCCCTTATTTAATATGCTCTTAAAGCAAACCCATCTCTCCTCCGTATTCTTTGTTCCTAATATTTTATTCCAATTTATGCCTTTTAGCAAGGTTTGTAGTTCAGGGAAGTTGGCTCTTTTGAAATTCAGTGTCTTTGTATTCCCTTTATGTTTCCTATTTGTCTTATTTATACTGCTGGGAGGGTAGAGGTTAGCAGACCCAAAGCTGACATCAGAAATCTTATGGAGACCTGTTTGTTGCACTGGAGAGAGGCTACTGCTCTGTCCAGTTTTAGTACCTTCTCTGTTGGGAGAAACACTCTCAACAGTGTTGAGTCCAGCAGATATACTAGGAACGTGATGCATTGTGAGGGGATCAGGCTGGACTTCTCCAAGTTCAGCAGCCACCCTAGTCTTGTGAGGACCTTCTTTGTTAGCTCGAGATCTTTGGCTAACTGTACTGGGGACGCTGCAAATAGGAGCAGGTCCTCCAGGTAGGCTATTATTGATATTCCCCGGAGTTGGAGAAAGGCCATGGCCTCTGCCAAGACTTTGGTAAAAATGCGGGGCGAGGAGGATAGCCCGAATGGCAGTGCCTGAAACTGTAGGTGTACTGTTATTCCACCTAAGTCTACTGCTAGGTGAAGAAACTTCTGCGAGGCCTCTACTATAGGGACGTGTAGATATGCGTCCCTTAGGTCCAGCGATACCATGAAGCAGTGTTGGGGTAGCAGGGCTCTGACTGTAAAAATTGACTCCATACGGAATCTTTTGTATGTCACCAACCTGTTCAGGGGTTTTAAATTCAGAATTAATCTGAATTTTCCTGTGGGTTTTTTCACTACAAAGATGTGTGAATCGAACCCCTCTCCTTCTTCTGCTTTTGGTACTCTGTGAATAACACTTCCAGATCTCTCAGGGCTCCCAACAGGGCTCCCGACAGAGCCTCGGCCTTTGTTGTGCACCTGGGTAGATGCGTGACAAGGAATCTCCGCGAGGAAGGTCTTGTGAACTCCAGGAGGTACCCCCTTCTTATAACCCCTAGGATAAACTGGTTGGGGGATATTGCCTCCCACTGTGGGAGGAAGGCCCCCAGTCTTCCTCCCACTGTGGTTGTAAAGTCATTGGCTTTTACGGGGCTGTTCAGGAGGGTGAAAAATTGCCCCTCCTCTGCCCTTGCCTTTTTGACCCCAAGTTTTCTTTTGCCCTTCCGGCTTTGGGGCTTCCCTACGTCTTTGCGAACGAAACCCCTTTTTTGTTTGTGCTGGGGTTTTCCGCTTAAGTGGGAAGGATTTCTTCCTGTCTGTTGTGCGGTCCAAAACTGTCTCTAAACCAGGGCCGAAGAGAAGGTCTCCCGTCAAAGGTATCCCACACAACTTGACCTTAGAGGCGCTATCGCCTGGCAAAGTTTTTAGCCAGAGGGCTCTCCTGGCAGAGTTGGCTAGAGCCGCTGATCTGGCCGACATGCGGACTCTGCCAAGGCATCCGCTATGTAAGCGATACCTCGCAGAATTGCAGGAAAGGGAGGGTAGAGGTTAGCAGACCCAAAGCTGAAATCAGAAATCTTATGGAGACCTGTTTGTTGCACTGGAGAGAGGCTACTGCTCTGTCCAGTTTTAGTACCTTCTCTGTTGGGAGAAACACTCTCAACAGTGTTGAGTCCAGCAGATATACTAGGAACGTGATGCATTGTGAGGGGATCAGGCTGGACTTCTCCAAGTTCAGCAGCCACCCTAGTCTTGTGAGGACCTTCTTTGTTAGCTCGAGATCTTTGGCTAACTGTACTGGGGACGCTGCAAATAGGAGCAGGTCCTCCAGGTAGGCTATTATTGATATTCCCCGGAGTTGGAGAAAGGCCATGGCCTCTGCCAAGACTTTGGTAAAAATGCGGGGCGAGGAGGATAGCCCGAATGGCAGTGCCTGAAACTGTAGGTGTACTGTTATTCCACCTAAGTCTACTGCTAGGTGAAGAAACTTCTGCGAGGCCTCTACTATAGGGACGTGTAGATATGCGTCCCTTAGGTCCAGCGATACCATGAAGCAGTGTTGGGGTAGCAGGGCTCTGACTGTAAAAATTGACTCCATACGGAATCTTTTGTATGTCACCAACCTGTTCAGGGGTTTTAAATTCAGAATTAATCTGAATTTTCCTGTGGGTTTTTTCACTACAAAGATGTGTGAATAGAACCCCTCTCCTTCTTCTGCTTTTGGTACTCTGTGAATAACACTTCCAGATCTCTCAGGGCTCCCAACAGGGCTCCCGACAGAGTCTCGGCCTTTGTTGTGCACATGGGTAGATGCGTGACAAGGAATCTCCGCGAGGAAGGTCTTGTGAACTCCAGGAGGTACCCCCTTCTTATAACCCCTAGGATAAACTGGTTGGGGGATATTGCCTCCCACTGTGGGAGGAAGGCCCCCAGTCTTCCTCCCACTGTGGTTGTAAAGTCATTGGCTTTTACGGGGCTGTTCAGGAGGGTGAAAAATCGCCCCTCCTCTGCCCTTGCCTTTTTTACTCCAAGTTTTCTTTTGCCCTTCCGGCTTTGGGGCTTCCCTACGTCTTTGCGAACGAAACCCCTTTTTTGTTTGTGCTGGGGTTTTCCGCTTAAGTGGGAAGGATTTCTTCCTGTCTGCTGTGCGGTCCAAAACTGTCTCTAAACCAGGGCCGAAGAGAAGGTCTCCCGTCAAAGGTATCCCACACAACTTGACCTTATAGGTGCTATCGCCTGGCAAAGTTTTTAGCCAGAGGGCTCTCCTGGCAGAGTTGGCTAGAGCCGCTGATCTGGCCGACATGCGGACTCTGCCAAGGCATCCGCTATGTAAGCGATACCTCGCAGAATTGCAGGAAAACATCGAACATCGTCCCCCCCCCCGTACTTTTTACGTTTTTCTTTTTAATTACGATGTAGGGAGGGACTATTTCTCCTATTTCAGGCGCAGAAGAATGTCAGAATGTCTCTTCTGTGCTCGCTCCTCATGCTGGCTCAAGTCCCGGCTCGCTCCTCATGCTGGCTCAAGTCCCGGCCAGCACATCCTCTATAGTGTCTTCCCTGTCGCCGCGGAGTGATTCCTCCCCCTTTGCTCTGTTCCTCACTCGGCCTGAGAGTAGAAGCAGTGAGGCGAGCAGCGGCGCCGTTGGGAGGAAAAAAAAAAAAAGAAGCAGCTGGCATCTGAATCGAATAGTTTGTGGAAACTCCAGTCCAGGCAGCAGCAGGATCAGGGAGGAAGTGACTCCTGGGGCTCGGCTAACAGGTGTGTGCTTGCTGGGGGGGGTTGAAGATCTACTACTACTGTATACTTCCCAACTTTTTGAGATGGGTATGAGGGACACCTATCAGCAAAATTATGCAGGCATTTGACAAACCCCTGGCCACGCCTCCTTAAAGAAGAATTGTACAAAAAAAACAAGATTGGTTAAACCCACAAATGATTTTTTTAACACTACTATTCCTTTATATTGGCTTTTGGAATATACAAATGCAGCAAGTTAGAAATCACACTTTTTGATATTTAAAAAGTGCATTTTATATACAACTATATAGATCAGACCAAAATGAGGGACAAATGAGGAGGAAAGAAGGACAGAGGGACATTGTTCCAAATCAGGGACAGTCCCTCGAAATCAGGGACAGTTGGGAGCTATGTTACTGCAGCAGCATCTATACATTATGGCATTGGTGGCATGGGTGGCACTGTCTGTAGGTAGCACATGCGTTATGGGCCATAACGCATGTGCTGTCTGCAGACAGTGCCACCCATGCCGCCAA
The DNA here is from genome assembly GCF_042186555.1 of Aquarana catesbeiana. NCBI lineage: Eukaryota > Metazoa > Chordata > Amphibia > Anura > Ranidae > Aquarana > Aquarana catesbeiana. The sequence goes on from NC_133336.1 coordinate 48,267,672, forward strand.
TGCCGTAATGTGCTGCAGACAGTGCCACCCATGATGCTAATGCCATAACGCATGTGCTGCCTGCAGAGCCAGTGCCACCCATACCAATACGGCATGGGTGGCACTGTCTGCAGCAAAATATGGCATGGGTGGCACTGTCTGCAGCACAATATTTTACATAAATCAATTCTCCTTTGTAATGGGAAGTATTTCCTTGCAAAAGTGTAACTTCAGCTCCGCTATCAATTAAAGCCATTACATGTGTAGAAGAAGATGACTTCCCCCACCATACATTGACAGGCAGGGCAGGACTTAGGGTGGTCGGGGCCCCTGGACTTGAGTCACTTTCGGGCCCTACCTTCTATACATTACTTTAAATAGAACAAAATGTTGACTGGTACCATAGACAGTGTTACATGTTAAAAAACGTAATAATCTATTTATATGACCACTGATTGAAGTTTGAAAAACATGACACTGATGACAGATGACACTAATATGTGGCACTGATGACACGTGCACTGATGACAGATGGCAGTAATACGTGGCACTGATGACAGATGGCACTAATACGTGGCACTGATTACACGTGACACTGATAACAGATGGCACGTGACATTGACAGGTGGCACTGATGACAGATGGCACTGATACGTGGCACTGATGACACGTGACACTGACCGGTGGCACTGGGGACAGGTGGCACTGAGGGCAGGTGGCACTGGGGACAGGTGACGATGAGGACATTTGGCACTGATAGGTGCCACTGGGGACAGATGGCACTATGTTGTGTAGTGTAACTGTAACTAGTTTGAGTGTTCACTCACCGCTGCAACACGGAAGCTCTCCCTCCTCACACGCTGTCTCCATGTGAGGAGGGAGAGCCGGCGATGAGAGATGATCTCATATGTTTACATATGAGATCACCTCCCATTGGACACTCCGATCAAGTGCTAAATGGCCGCTGTGATTGGCCATTTAGCACGATCTGTGATTGGCTGTGTCCAAGGGACACGGCCAACACAGAACTTCCCTGATGCATGCCCGCGGTGGCGCGCAGAGTGGAAGTAAACAGGAGGACGTCCTCCCGGCAATTGGCGTCCGCGCTGTAGCTGTCTTTCGGCTATAGCGCGGGCATCGTGGGGCCCCCTTATGGGGCGGGGCCCATGGACTTGAACTCAGTCAAGCCCAATAGTAAGTCCGGCCCTGGTGATAGGTGCATATGGGCGTCGGTCTCCTGCTGTCACTGCCCTCACTGCTATTACAGGGGACTCACCTTTCCTTCATAAAGGATAAGGGAACTCCCAATCCCCTTTTCTGATTCTCTCCCCTCCCCAGGATAAAGGGATTTGGGTTTGGGTTCATGTTCTGTTTTGAGAATTGGTTTGGGGCTAACAGGAGGGATCTGTTCTGTTTTCTCTAAGTCTAGGCTGATGTTATCTTCACTAGGAGTAGTGTTTCTAACCCTGGCAGTTTTCCCCACTAAATGTTTCCACCTCTTCAACATTTCTGCAGTAGAAATGCCATCTATCTCATCTTTAGGTACTCCTGCCTTTAATAGTTCCAACACATTTCTTTCCTAGAAATAACTAGCCTGGTTTTCTCCTCACCTCCTGTCTTCTCTACCCCATTCCCTTTCTTCTCTGTTCTTTTCTGCTTGTATTCTTCCTGTCTGGCCTTGACCTTATCTACTGCCCTGACAGGTTTTGTTTTAGTCTCCTCTAGCTCCCCCAACTGGCTTAAGAGGGTAGTGGCTTTATGAATCTTGCTGTTTAATTCCAGGCCTCCCAGCAAGGACAATAAAGGAGCCCTGAGATTAAATGGCGCAGACTTCATCAGTTTAGAGCTTATGTACATGGGATTTTTTTGCGTTTTTTTATTGTAATATTGGGGGTTATTTAGCTTCAGTGTAGAGCTTACCAGTGAGCTGAGTCTACACCAGATATGCAGTTTAACCACTTCAATACCAGGCACTTAGACACCTTCCCGCCCAGCCCAATTTTTACCTTTCAGCGCAGTTGCAATTTGAATGACAATTGCGCGGTCATGCTACACTGTACCCAAACAAATTTTTTATCATTTTGTTCCCACAAATAGAGCTTTCTTTTGGTGGTATTTGATAACCTCTGCGGTTTTTATTTTTTGCGCAACAAATAAAAAAAGACCGAAAATTTCGAAAAAAAACAAGTTTTTCTTTGTTTCTGTTAAATTTTTTTGTAAATAAGTACGCTTTCTCCTTCAATAATGGGCACTGATATGGCTGCACTGATGGGCACTGATACGGCGGCACTGATGGGCACCAATGAGGTGGCACTGATGAGGTGGCACTAACGGGCACTGATGATGGGCACTAATAGGCGGCACTGATGGGCACTGATAGGTGGCACTGATGGGCACTGATAGGTGGCACTGGTATGCGGCACTGATGGGCACCGATGGGCACACATAGGCGGCACTGATGGGCACTCGTAGGTGGCATTGATTGGTATATATGGGTGGCACTGATGGGTACATATGTGTGGCACTGATGTGTGGCACTGATGGGCACTGATAGGTGGGCACTGACAGGTGGCATCGATGGGCAATGACAGTTGGCACAGATGGGCAATGACAGGTGGCACTGAAAAAAGCATTGCTGGGCAGATCTGGGCATTGCTGGGCAGATCATGGACATAATAGTGCCAATCAGTGCCCATTTGTGGGCACTGATTGGCACAGATTGGGCACGTGTGGATAGCCATGGGGTACATACCTGGCCATCCACGTTGCCCCTTCCCTGGTGGTCCTAGTGGCATCCCTGGTAGTCCAGTGGGGTGATCTGAGGGGGGCTGCACTGATAAACAATCAGCGCAGACCCCCCCTGCCAGGAGAGCCGCCGATCGGCTCTCCTCTACTTGCGTCTGTCAGACGCGAGTGAGGAATAGCCGATCAACGGCTCTTCCTATTGACAGCGCGATCACCGTGATTGGACACGGCTGATCACGTGGTAAAGAGCCTCCGCCGGAGGCTTTTTACCAAGATCAGTGTAGCGGTGTGTCAGACTGACACACTGCTCCACCGATCGCCGCGATGCGCGCCCCCGGGGGCGCGCTGCGGCATGTTATCCTGCTGGACGTCATATGACGTCCAGTCAGGATAACAGAACCACTTCCCGGACGTCAATCCGCTATAGGGCGGGCAGGAAGTGGTTAAGGGCTTTGTGGCCCATGTTTATTGAAGTAAAAGAAAAAAACAGTCCATCCAGGATTCCCACGCAGGGGTTTCAACTTCAAAGCAATAATGAAATAAATGGAAAATACTGAGCCACCTAGCTCCCTGGTCAGCACTGCTGTTCAGGCGTTGACCTCAGTCCTCTTGACCCTGCAACTGTGTCCCTGTTTGGTACCCACTCTGTACCTCTGGTGACACTCTCTCTTACAGCTTCCTGGCTGCTTCAACCCACCGGCTTAGGCCCTCCGTCTGCTCTGTCAGACTGTACTGTGCCAACAGGCACACTTCTCCCTTGCACACCTGGACTCCTCGGGAGGGTGGAGCCCAGAACCCTGGTCCTGGCTCTGCTAGGAGCCCAGGACACACCTGTACAATCAACAAGCCAGACTCCTGGCTGTTCCCAAAACCCGGTCCCAGGATTGGAGATTCCATTCCACCCAGATCGCTATGAAATCTCCAGGCTCCAGGTCCCCAACTGGATTTTACCAACCACAGAGGAAACTGATAAAACAGTTTTCTCCAAATGAAAAAATCCTCCTGGTGCAACCTGCCTATTTGAGAATCATGGGCGACAATAACTAAGACAGGGATCTGTACTGTCACATTATTTATAATAAATTTACAAAGATTTCAAACAAACGTCTGTCACATTGTCATTATGGGGTAATGTTTGTAGACTTTTTAGGAAAATAATGAATTTAATCCATTTTTGAATAGAGCTGTAACATAACAAAATGTGGAAAAAATGAAGCACTGTGAATACTTTCCGGATACACTGTAGCGTCTACAAACTATGCTATATATACTGGAAATACTTTTCCTTTTTTCATACTACTAATGCATAATGATCAGGGACTGTGATAGTGTGGCAGACAATCTGACACTGATATTCGGTGGGAACTGACATCACCAGTGACACTAATATAGTGATCAGTGCTAATACTATACACTGTCACTGTATTAATGACACCGGCTGGGAAGGGGTTAACATCTAGGGGCAATCAAATGGTTAACTGTGTGCCTAACTATATGTAATGTGTGTAGTGAGTGCTGCTTTTACTAACAGATGTGGTTGTGTTTTCTGCCTGCTTTGCAGGGAGGAAACGCAGCCACATCGCTGCTCCATGTACAGAGCTATGTACAGAGCTTTGTGCCATGTACAGAGTCCTGTGTTTTTAGTAAACCCAGGGTTCTGTACTCTGTACTGGCCATAAATTATTGGCTGGGACCTGCTAATGGACTTGTGCTGTAGCGAATGACAGCACAGATGGACCAGTGGGGGAGTGCCCCCAAGCCAGAAATGCTGGATCACCTACAGTATCTCACAAAAGTGAGTACACCCCTTACATTTTTGTAAATATTTTGTTTTTATTTCCATGTGACAACACTGAAGAAATGACACTTTGCTACAATGTAAAGTAGTGAGTGTACAGCTTGTATAACAGTGTAAATTTGCTGTCCCCTCAAAATAACTCAACACACAGCCATCAATGTCTAAACCGCTGGCAACAAATGTGAGTACACCCCTAAGTGAAAATGTCCAAATTGAGATCAATTAGCCATTTTCCCTCCTCGGTGTCATGTGACTCGTTAGTGTTACAAGTTCTTAGGTGTGAATGGGGAGCAGGTGTGTTAAATTTGGTGTTATCGCTCTCACTCTCTCATACTGTTCACTGTAGGTTCAACATGGCACCTCATGGCAAAGAACTCTCTGAGGATCTGAAAAAAAGAATTGTTGCTCTACATAAAGATGGCCTAGGCTATAAGAAGATTTCCAAGACCCTGAAACTGAGCTGCAGCATGGTGCCAAGACCATACAGCGGTTTAACAGGACAGGTTCCACTCAGAACAGACCTCGCCATAGTCGACAAAAGAAGTTGAGTGCACGTGCTCAGCGTCATATCTAGAGGTTGTCTTTGGGAAATAGATGTCTGAGTGCTCCCAGCATTGCTGCAGAGGTTGAAGGGGTGGGGGGTCAGCCTGTCAGTGCTCAGACCATACGCTGCACACTGCATCAAATTGGTCTGCATGACTGTTGTCCCAGAAGGAAGCCTCTTCTAAAGATGATGCACAAGAAAGCCTGCAAACAGTTTGCTGAAGACAAGCAGACTAAGGACATGGATTACTGGAACCATGTCCTGTGGTCTGATGAGACCAAGATAAACTTATTTTGTTCAGTTGGTGTCAAACGTGTGTGGCGGCAACCAGGTGAGGAGTACAAAGACAAGTGTGTCTTACCTAAAGTCAAGCATGGTGGTGGGAGTGTCATGGTCTGGGGCTGCATGAGTGCTGCCGGGACTGGAGAGCTACAGTTCATTAAGGGAACCATGAATGCCAACATGTACTGTGACATACTGAAGCCGAGCATGATCCCCTCCCTTCGGAGACTGGACTGCAGGGCAGTATTCTAACATGATAACAACCCCAAACACACCTCTAAGACGACCACTACCTTGCTAAAGAAGCTGAGGGTAAAGGTGATGGACTGGCCAAGCATGTCTCCAGACCTAAACCATATTGAGCATCTGTGGGGCATCCTCAAATTGGAAGGTGGAGGAGTACAAGGTCTCTAACATCCACCAGCTCTGTGATGTCGTCATGGAGGAGGGGAAGAGGACTCTAGTGGCAACCTGTGAAGCTACACAAAATATTGACACTTTGGGCCCAATTTGGACATTTTCACTTAGGGGTGTACTCGCTTTTGTTGCCAGCGGTTTAGACATTAATGGCTGTGTGTTGAGTTATTTTGATGGGACAGCACATTTACACTGTTATACAAGCTATACACTTACTACTTCACATTCAAGCAAAGTGTCATTTCCTCAGTGCTGTCACATGAAAAGATATAATAAAATATTTACAAAAATGTGAGGGGTGTACTCACTTTTGTGAGATACTGTACATACATGTATGTGATCCAGCACAGTGGGGCACCCTGCTGCAGTAAAAAGGCAGTGGCGATCCTTAAGTGGTTAAAAAACCCATATGTACCTATCCCATGATCCAGTGATAGCCTCACAGGACCTGACTCTTTGGGTTCAGGCTCCGGTAACTGTGAGCAGCTGGCTGGGACTTCCTGTGGCTGCACATGCATGAGCTGCCCTGCGACCCATGAATGGTCCCGCAGTCTCCTGTGTATTCTATTGTGTGGCTTATTGTACTGTCATCTAGTTTTCTATACGTACTTCAAACATGCTGTAAACACCATTTTTAAATTGACATGAATGGAGCGGTTTGGGGAGTGGTAAAGCCAGCCTAATGATACTTTGATTTGGTGAGAGACAACATGAAGCACTGCGAACGTGACCATGTGAATTTCACTGTCAGTGGCAATGGATGTAATTGGTAAAGAGAAATGATAGGGCTTTAAAAAATTCAGAGCTATCCTGTGCACACTCCCTATTTTATCTCAGAGAGTCTAGGTGTTATGTTGGGGCTACAGACCAATTAGTGTCTTTGTTGTTGAGATTAGGATAGGGGAAGGGTTTCAGTAGCTTAGCAAAAGAAAACTGGGCAGGGCTGACACCACTTAGTAAAAAAAATTCTGTGTGCTGTCAGTCTACAACAGGACTTAGGAGCTGAGTGCATTTCTGGCAGATCAACCGGTATTTTTCTGTACTTTAAGTATCTATAAAGGGAAACAAACGTGGGAAATGTGCACGCATTGCATTTCTTTTTAATTTAACCCTGACTCTTCAAGGGGAAAATATGAAAAACAATGTGCCAATACCTACTTCTTCTGTGGAAAAGACTTGTTGAAATAAGTAATTGCATTCGTGTTTGCGCAAGTTAACATCGTTGTTTTACAGATGGTCAACATGTAAGGTAGCATGAGGGAGAAGCCACGTCTTCACTAAAACAAAACGCGGAGCTTACGATTGTGAGCCTTCTCTATCAAAAGCAAGGGTACGTGCCATTGTCACTTCACAAAAGCAACTACACACATGTCCTTATCAGTCAGAAATGTCCTTCTATTCTCTAATCTGCACAGAAAAATAACAGCTGGGATCTATTTACAGTGACCAACGCAATTTCCAATCCTTCTCATTTTGTTATACATAAGGACTATTATAACTGATTGTGAGTTCCCCTGTATTATGATGCTATGAAACAAGATTGAGTAACCTGGAATATTCAGGTCAATGATTATTAAAAAAATAAAATAAAAATCATTAAGGTGATTAAAACCAGAGGTGTCTTGTATGTGATACTTTTTTCATTTGCATTAAAAATGTAAGTGTTACTAAACCCAGAACCCTGCATTCACTATATCTGGTCTCCCGCAGTACACAAAAAATGGAAATGCAATTATTTTAGTAAATATAAACTGCTAAATACCTTTTCTCATCAGCAGTTAGAGCAGTCTTGTGACTTCTATTGCCGCGTGCACACGATCGGACTTTACGGCATACTTGGTCCGGCGTTTTCGTCAGACAATTCGATCGTGTGTGGGCTCCAGCGGACTTTGTTTTATCAAAAGTTTGACGGACTTAGATTTGAAACATGTTTCAAATCTATCCGACGGACTTGAGTTCGGACGAAAAGTCAGCTCGTCTGTATGCTAGTGCGACAGACAAAAACCAAAAACCAAGGCTAGGGCAGCTATTGGCTACTGACTATGAACTTCCTTGTTTTAGTCCGGTCGTACGTCATCACGTACGAATCCATCGGACTTTGGTTGATCGTGTGTAGGCAAGTCCGTTCATTCGGAAAGTCCATTGTAAAGTCCGTCGAAAAGTCCGCTGGGCAAAGTATGCCGTAAAGTCCGGTCGTGTGTACGCGGCATATCAGTGTCTGGTTAAACCTTGTAGGAAGAGTTTTGATTCTCCCCTGATTGTCCTATGAGGATGCAGGACCCCTAATCCTCTGTCTGGACAGTGCTGATTGGCCCTGTGCTGATCACGTGCACGCTTCCAAAAAAAAAAAAAAAACACTCTCTAGCAATACACACCAAACTGAGCATGTGCAGCTTGCCCCCACGGTACTATACTATCAGGAGATGGATTGGGGACTGTGGAAGAAGGGGAGGATCAGAGAAGCCAGGATCAAACAGCTTTTTTACACAATGCACAGGATTAACCCCTTAGGCATAGCGAGTATAAAAGCATGCTTCACTGCATATACAGAATGATTTTACTGTTGTGGGTTTTGTAACACTTTAAGCCTCATTTAGACCTGCAGTTCAATTGCATTTACCCCCCCTCCCCTTAAGCTGCAAAGGCAACGGATGGGGGTGTTTACATGACAGTCGTGATGCTTTGTTTCGTGCCCGCGGAAAACACTATCTCTCCTGTCACATTCGGTGGGCAGTATGCTTTTGCTGTACACAAAGTAGATTTATATCCTTTGTGGTTATTGAGGATTATACATACAGTATATACTGTATTTATTGACGTATAACACATTAAGGCATGTGTTATATGCCTGTGCGTGTTATATGCCAATAAATACAGTAATTTAACCACTTCCATACCGGACCTATTCTGGCATTCCTCTTCTACATGTAAAAATTATAATTTTTTTGCTAGAAAATTACTCAGAACCCCCAAACATTATATATATATATATATATATATATATATATATATATATATATATAATTTTAGCAGACACCCTAGGGAATAAAATGGCGGTCGTTGCAACTTTTTATCTCATACTGTATTTGCGCAACAATTTTTCAAACACGTTTTAAAAAAAAAACAAAACAGTTTCATGATTTAAAAAATAAGAAAACAGTAAAGTTAGCCCAAATTTTTTGTAGAATGTGAAAGATGATGTTACGCCGAGTAAATAGATACCCAACATGTCACGCTTTAAAATTGCACACACTCATGGAATGACGCCAAACTTCGGTACTTAAAAATCCCCATAGGCGACGATTTCAAATTTTTTTACAGGTTACATGTTTGGAATTACAGAGGAGCTCTAATGCACACGTCGATACCTCACATGTATGGTCTGAACAGCGTTTACATATGTGGACGGGACTTGCCTGTGCATTCGCTTCTGAGCGCGAGCTACCGGGGACAGGGGCGTTTTAAATTATTATTTTTTTATTTTAGTTTTTATTTTAATAACCACAAAGTGTTGACTGCGCTAACACCTCTTTTATATTTCTAAATACACCACTTATGTTATGCCATTGAGTGAATATTAATTGAATTATCTTATGTGCGATATACTAGTGCCTATGCCACATATGTGCAATCACCAAAACATTAAATAATATTCAAAAATGTTACAGGTGAATCAATTGAGTACTGTCCGTGATACTTTTTTTATTTGCACTAACATACAATTTTTCAGGACAAGCTTTCGGGGTATGTCCCCTTCTTCAAGGTCCAAGCAGTACTGATTCACAAATTTTTAAGCAGAATGTTAAAGAAAAAAAAAAAAAGAAGAGAAAACCAAACACATACAAATCAATGGTAATAAAGATAGCTGCAGAGTTAGTGAGATAAGACAGAGGGAGAGCTAGGGGGGAATGCAGGGGGGGGGATACTAATCACAGAGCGGTCGTAAAACTTTAGCATAATGTGTAAGGAAACCAATATCTAAATAAATAATGCAATAATAAAATAATAATAATCCAATAATGCAAATAAAAAAAGTATCACGGACAGTACTCAATTTTCTCTGTCACAATTGCACTAATACGACTACAACAAATTAGGTGAATCAATCAAAACAATAGATAAATTGCAATAATTAATACATAATAAATCGATAAGTGTCCAATGTTGTTGCTGGTTTAAATGTACCAGCTGATTAATCAATCTCAGTATAATTTCTCCTCTGTGATTAAACTATTCCTGTGCGCTTTTGTCCCACATCCGTGATTCCGTGTGACTAATCCACCAATTCAGTGACAACACCTCCACCATACGTATTGGCCATTTACCAGATATCGATAAAAAAAAACGCCTTTGGTTCATTAATAGGAATAACCAGTCCACTCAGCATGTTGATCTAGGCTACTCCCAATGAAATAAGTACAAGAGGTATCCGTCCTCATAAAAAATTAACAGTAATCATTGCGCAGTATGTAAATACCGTTTATTCTTAAAAGGTTATAAAAGAGACTATAAACTCACATTTCCCTGTGCCCATAAGTCGGCATCAAACTTTTCCAGCGTTTTGAATGGGTAAGGTATCGCCGTATGTCCCCATGTATCTCCTATGCCGGCATGCATCTCAAGCCTCGCTGTCACCCGGCAGGAAGTGACGTGGTATTTTTTCCCAGCAGCCTCTACGCGTTTTGCAAATACAATTGCGTCATCAGGACGAAATTGCGTAATCGGGACGCAATTGTATAAAAATATTTTTATTTTATTTTTATAAACTTTGTTGCGCCGATAGCACATATATTTGATTTAACTATTTTTTATTTTACTCAATTTTTTTTTATTTTTACACTTTCTTTTACATTTTTTTTATCACTTTTATTCCTATTACAAGGAATGTAAACATCCTCAATCCACAATCCACAATCTCATGCTTACCAGCCGCGATCACGGCTTTGTTTACATCCGCGGCCTGGACGTGACGTCATAACGTCGCGCCGGGTCTCTGACGGTCATAGAGATGACTGGTGACCATCTGGTCACCGGACATCTCTATGGCCATCATTCGGCAGCAGCCGATTCTTTCTCCGGGTTCCCGATGGCACGGGAGAGCCCAGAGAAGCACCAGATGGTGGCGGGAGGGGGGGGGATGTCAAGAACGATCAAGCGGCGCTATGATCATTCTTATGGTGCACAGAATCGCCGGCTGAAAACAAGGATATCCGAATGATGCCTGTAGCTGCAGGCATCATTCAGATATTCTCACTGAAAGTCAAAGATGTCACATGACGTCTTTGGGCAGGAAGTGGTTAAGGGACCACTGGGGAAGCTAGATCAATCACTATAGAAGTTGGTGTTACTTACAGTGATCACCAAGATTTTCCTGGCCCTGACCTCCCCTTCGCAAACTGGGAGTCGTTTGGTACTGCCACCATTCACAGAACACCTTGTATTTTTTTTCAGTAAATAAAAGACATTTTCTAATTTGACAGGGTAAAGGGAATGGGTGATGACATCATGATCCCCACCTTGCCCAATCAGACAATGCCTTGTATTCACTGAAAAAATACTAATAAAGGCGTTCTGTAAATGGTGGCAGTGTCAAGTGAGCAAGCCCTGTGGTCAGTGTGCAGTGGGGCAGCCAATTGGTACAGGACACAGAAGATTGTAGCGATCACTGTAGGTGTCAGGTATGAGATATGCAAGTTGGACTCATGTAAATGTAGCACCCAACTAGGTAGGTGCTAGAAAAGAGTATAGTTTTTGATCTTTCTGCTTACCAAGAAGATGGTCAGGTAAAACTTTGAGTGCCCTCTGCCTACCAGAGAGCAGGATCTATTGGTTAGGTCTGCTCATTGTACTCAGGTGCAGCTCAGCTTGTACTGACTGTCCCTCACTAGTCCAATAGGCAAGCATATTGGACAGTGGGAAGGGACCTGGCAGGTGAGTGCGCTGGCTTTGTTACAGCCCTGGCAATTGGCAGAGGAAAAGTGCTGCATTGCATGTTGGAATACTGTATATAAAGCCAGGGTACATGTGTTCACAGTTAGTTAAGTCGGGGAACAGAGTCCAGGAGGGAGGGGCGGCCGCCCTCTCCTTCGCGGAGGTGGTCGTGTGGCCCTGGGTGGCCGACCCAGGGGCCTAGAAAGAGAGAGAAGCTGAACCCAGAGGTCCTGCAGAGCTGACTGGAAGGGAGACACCAGGAAGGATCTGATTCTGTCTACTGTGAGTACAGATCTGTGTCTTTGGGGCCTGTCGAGTGAGTGCCCTCCCCTTCAGCTAGAAGAGTCAGTGGACGGGTATCAGCAAAGGGAATGCTAGAGAGTGTCCTGAAGATAATGTAGTGCATCAAGTCTGCTGCTAGTGAGAGCAAGAAGACTTAATTCCTCCATACATGTGGCTGTATGAAGAGGGGAGAGAGGGTTGGGACTTTATATGAGGCAATGAGTGGGTAGGTTCATCTGCCTCCATCCCTAATGTATATATTAAAAAAGCGGGGTTGGTTGGGACCTTATATGAAGCACTACTAAGAGAATAAGGTCTACCAGTCTATACATAGACTGGTAAAAATATAACATGACAATCAATAGTAGCACCTTAACAGTTTAATGTACAAATTGACAACATAATTCACATTATAATGGTAATAAATACATAGATATACCCTATTTTTCACTCCATAAGACGTACTTTTTTCCCTTAAAAAGGAGGGGAAACGCCTGTGCGTCTTATGGAGTGAATACTGACCAGCCCCCGCTGTGTTACAATGTCGGGGCACCTCCCATCTCCTTTCCCCGCTATGTCTTCTGGGTCCTGTAGGCTGGCTGGGGTTCATTTCACTGGCGCATGTGCAGTGACAATTTTTCGTCCCTGCTTGATTGGTGACGCCAGATCGAGCGGGGGATACAAGAGGCCGGTATCTCCAGCGTGTCATCTGCTGGAGTGACTATGCAATTTGTGTACATGGCGACAGGTATCTAGTCATTCTCAGGTCTTTCTTTATCAGACTGCACCTGTAGTGCTGTGCTCACAGCCTGCATGGTGAATTTGTTATAAGATGGTGTTATTTCCTATGAATTGTATATAGACTGAATTTGGTGACAGGGTGATATTTGTTCGCTGCCTGGTCTAGCACACTTGATAGATGCCTATTTTTAGGCAACGGCTTTGATTGGTTGTGTAAGTTACAAACTATAGTATATTAATTGGGGATGTGGGCATCCTCTCCTGTGCTCCAAATCAGCAGCATTTCGTGCAGAATATTTTTTTTTCTTGTTTTCCTCCTCTAAAACCTAGGTGCGTCTTATGGAGCTACATATATTTATCTGATATTTTGTGCTTTTTTTCCACACAAGAGCTTTCTTTTGGTGGTATTTGATCACCTCTGGGTTTTTTATTTTTTGCGCTCTAAATGAAAAAAGACCAAAAATTTTGAAAAAAAAAACACATTTTTCTTAGTTTCTGTGATAAAATTTAGCAAATTATTAATTTTTCTTCATAAATTTTGGGCACAATTTATACTGCTACATATCTTTGGTAAAAATAAACCAAATTAGTGGATATTATTTGGTCTTTGTGAAAGTTAGAGAGTCTACAAGCTGTGGTGCAAATCATAAAAAAATGATCACACCTGAAGTACTGGTGGCCTATCGCAATTCTTGCGACTCTAAAGCCCCGTACACACGGTCGGACTTTGTTCGGACATTCCGACAACAAAATCCTAGGATTTTTTCCGACGGATGTTGGCTCAAACTTGTTTTGCCTACACACGGTCGCACAAAGTTGTCGGAATTTCCGATCGACAACCACGCGGTCACGTACACCACGTACGACGAGACTAGAAAAGGCCGGTTCAGAACCAAGCGCGGCACCCTTTGGGCTCCTTTTGCTAATCTCGTGTTAGTAAAAGTTTGGTGAGAGACGATTCGCGCTTTTTCAGACTCGTGGCTTTCAGATCGTTTTCTGCCATTCAGTTTGTGCTTGTGGGTTTGTATTTGCTCTTCAGTGCGTGCAGTCAGTTCGTATCGGAGTTTTCTGTGCGATCTTGTCCGCTCGTTGCTGTTTTTCAGGTCGCTCTTCACAGGCCTTGCTGTTCTTCAGTGCGTTCTGTTACTTCGTTCTGAGCAGCCGACCGTTTTCTAGCCATGTTTCGTATGCGTACTCCTCGTACAGTTCGTGCTGTGCGGGGGCTTGGTGTTGGGGTCCTGACCTTGACACAAGTCCAGTCCATGAACAGGGTGGGGAGGAGTTCATGGACCAAGAATTGGTTGCTTCAGCGTGACCAGTTCTGTCATATGCCTTTGCTCCGTGAGATCCGTGAGAATAATCCTGATGATTTCAGGAACTTTCTCAGGATGACGGACCCCGTATTTCACCGTTTGTTGGCTTCGCTGACCCCTTATATTAGCAGGCAGGATACCTGCATGAGGCAAGCCATCACTGCGGAGCAGAGGTTGGTCGCTACCCTGCGGTATTTGGCCACAGGGAGAAGCCTGCAGGACCTCAAGTTCTCGACAGGCATCTCCCCCCAGGCTCTTCTTTGTGGACATTTACTGCTTGTGTTTGTTTGAGCTGACCCTGACAGAAATGTGTGGAGTGCAGAAAATGTCGTGATTGTGTAACCTTATACAAAGCACTGTTGGCTGTTATTTACTAAATGCAAAGACACTTTTCACTACAAGTGCACTTGCAACTGCACTGAAACTGCACTTGTAGTGCAAAGTGGATTTCCCCTTAGGAAATTACCCCCATTTTCTCATAAAACAACAATTACATCACCCCAAAAGTGTTGTAGCGTTGAGACAATAATCCACACATTCTTGATGAACAATCTTTTTAATACCTGCACAATCACATGTGCATTTACCAAAGGTTTTTCTGACAAACCAACATGTTTGTTGTATAACAATTTTTGTGGTGTCATTATCCAAAATCAAAATGTGCATTTTATAGAAAACAGGCCTGTGTAAAACCCACAAGAAAGACACAAATCTGGATCTTACAAAGTTCACATTTGGTAGAACTTGAAGGCAATATCAGACATGAGTATTTAGGAACTGTGTTTGATATTGCGTTCAGATGGGGGGAAATCACCCCTGGAAAAGCCAAATTTGGAAGATGCACACAAATTTCACAATGTCAACATGTGCTATCTGCCATCACGGGGGATCAAGGGACGTGTTTTGGGGGAGAAAGCCCTTCCTCACCGCTACTTTATAATTGAGGAAGGTGTTGCACCCCCAAAACGCGTCCATTGATCTCCCGTGATGGCAGATAGCACATGTTGGCACACTGTGTGCATCCTCCAAATTTGGCTTTGTGAAAAATCACAAAAACATTTCGCACATTGTAGCACACAAAAGAAGAAAGTGATTTTGAGGGGCTTTAAACTCGCCCCAAAACATCAATGATGTTTTTATATTTTGGAATAACATCATTGATGTTTTGCTTGATGTTTTCCAATTGTAAATTACACCCCATGATCTCCCCGATCAGGATCTGGGCACTTTCTGATGTGAAAGGATCTTCATCCACAACCTCACGATCACCTAAAAAGAGAGGAAACCCAAAATAAATTAGGTCTAAAAAAAATGCAGCCATCCATCTCTTATCTGAGCCTGTGGTCGCAGACACTCACCTGTTGTGGTGACTAGTTCCACCACGTCTTCTTCCTCCTGCTCATCTTGTGTTGGGTGGATTTCCCCTTCTTCCAGAGGGGGGGGGGTCTCTGGTCTCCTCAGATGAGGGGTGTCCTCCGAGTCTTTTCTCCCCTATGTAAAACAAAAATGGTATAATTAGCACACAGATATTTGATGGCAGAACTCTAAAGATGAAACATTGCTTGGAAGTGGGGTACAATTGTCTATTTTAGCCGAGTTCCAAGATGTAGCTTTTTTAGTGCCCTTTGTCAAGCTGCAATACTTTACCTGTTTGGTACAAGCTTCACAGATGTAGCCCCCCCTATAGTATACACTGGAGCACCTGTGTGGCCCCCTAATAAAAATGGTGTTCTTGTGTCCCACACTAGTGCTCCAGTGTCCAGATGTGAAAACAGCTGCTCAGTGTCCTCTCCTTACACACAATCTAGTTTGCATTTCATTCTAGTAACAAAGCCATCTACACAACCCAATTCTTTGAAGACAAGTATAGGGCCTCAAAATGGTGGCCAAATGCATATGGGCTAAACAATGGTATTTTATAGTCTGAAAAAAAAATGTGTGATCCGAACGAATAATGTGCCCATGAACATGAAAATTGCCATTTTAAACTGTACAACAGTTCCTAAAAGCACATGGAGCAGCACGAACGTAATAAACACAAGAACAATAGGAACACAGCACAACTACTTACTTTTTTGCAGCACTCTCCGGATCTTTCTGTACTGCTCATGTTCTCGTAATTTCAGGTCCGACCACCGCTTCCTGAGCTGATCTTTCGATCGTCGTACCCCGAATTTCCGGTGCAGACTCCTGACCACTTTCGCCATGATCTTGGCCTTTCGGACATTGGGGTTGGGGTAAGGCCCATACTTTCCATCATAGTCGGCCTTCTTCAGGATGTCCACCATCTCCAACATCTCCCCAAAGGACATATTTGAGTCCTTTAATCTCCTTCTGGATCGGGACGTTTCAGGCTCCGGCCTTTCCTCCCCCTCCTCCTCGTTGCTGTACTTAGCACGATCCTGCTGTCTATCCGCCATGTGCTCTTCCTCCACTGCGCCGAACGAAAAGGGGCGGGGAATAGAATAGAAAGAACGTCAGGGGCGGGCGGAGTTATACGCATGCGCAGTGTGTATAAATCGTAACGCGCGCGTCTTACGTACGATCTGTGAGCGGAGGAAGGAGCATCGGAGACGCCGATCGTGCTAACGAAGGTAGGATCTAAACTTGGGCCTATACTGCTTCGAAATTGAAGCCTATATTGTAACAAGATTAGGGGAGTTTGGCCTGACATTAGGGTTTGTCTTGTGTTGTGTCTTGCAGAGAAAATGGATGGTTTCAACGACCACAATTTCCTGCCCCTGTTTATTGACAAGTACAGAGAGCTGCCCTATCTGTGGCAGGTCAGACACCCCCACTATAACCACAAACAGAAGAGGCAGACAGCGCTGGAGAAACTGCTGGAGTTGGTGAAGCCGGTGGTCCCCACAGCAACCATCCCCTATTTGAAAGCTAAAATTGGTGGCCTGAGGAGCACTTATCTTAGGGAGCGCAAGAAGGTCACAGATTCCCAGAGGTCCGGAGCTGCAGCAGATGACGTTTATGTCCCCAGGCTGTGGTACTACGAGAGACTGCGATTTCTGTCAGACCACACTGAAGTCAGGGAATCCCTCTCCACTCTTCCTTCCACGCTTCCTTCCATCCCAGCTGAGGCTTCCAATGTCCAACCTGGGCCTTCCACCCAGGAAGAAGTGGAGGAGCCCAGCTTGAGTCAGGTATAGCATTCTTCTACAGATTTCTGGTCAATAAATAAATGATGTTTACTAGATGTTATTATTGATCACTAATTGCTGATTGAAAAAAGTGTTTTACATATCAATAGACAGTAGTGGGCACCCAAAATTGGGACAAGAATGCAAAATGCTGGGCTCAGAAGGATAGTCTGTTATATTTGTTAACATTGAATTTGCAGCAGTCAGGAGGGGAAAATTGTGTGTGATTGATGAAAACAATACTAAAACTATGTCCCTTTTTCATACACAGGAAGACCTCAGCCAGGAGGAGGCTGTGGAATGTGGCAGTCAGGAGGAGGCGGGGATTATTAGTGTCAGCCAGGAGGAGGCGGGGATTAGTGGCAGCCAGGAGGAGGCGGGGCTAAGTGTCAGCCAAGAGAAGCCAGGGACCAGTCGCAGCCTGACTGAGTCTCAGGTCCCTCCCCTCCGCCTGCCATATAAAAGGGCCAGGAAGGCCACTCCCAGTCCTGTGCAGGATTCAGCGTACAGGCTGATCCAGGAGGCTTCGGCGTCCCTCCGAGCCTTCCCCAGTCCTGAAGAGGCCTTTGCCTGCATGGCTGCCACCAAATTGCAGGGCTTGCAGGAGGGCCAATGCAAGATTTCTGAGGACCTGATTTATAAAGTCCTACGTAAGGGGGAGAGTGGGGAACTGACACACAAGACGGATGTCATGGAGAGGGACGATCCTCCTCCTCCTCCTCCTCCTCCTGCTGCCACAACTCCACCACCACAGCCAAAGGCTGGAAGGAAGCGTGGAAGGAAGACCAAAGAGTGATGACCCTGGGTTCAGTCTGGTCTGACAGAAGATGCAGTCTCTCGTATGACCACAGCCTGGGGACACAGATGTCATCTGCTGCTTTCCAGATCTCTGGGACTTCTGGACCAGACTGCACTCCCTTAGATATGGACTCCTCAGGCCACCAATTTTGCTTTTAAATAATTGATGTCTGCCCTTGGAGTCCAAGGCTTCGCCCACTTCTGCAGTTTCTCCAGCGTTGCCTCCCTCTTTGTTTATAGTTGTGACCCCTTAATAAAATATTTTTCGGTAAATTCTACTCTCCTGTGTGTGTTTTCATCCAAAAAGGACAGTTTGTTGGTGACGATTCAGGTACATTTCTAAAGTACAATGTGAAATTAACAAGGGACAACAACACCAAACAATCTCCTACAGATTAAATAGAACAACATATGAATGGTGTTGTGGGAACTTGTCACAAAAAACACACAAACATTTTCGGGAGTACAAATCAAAATCACCAAAAAAATAAAATAAAAAGAGAAACACAAAAAAAAGATTCTACATTAAAGTAAAAAAACAAAAAAACAAAAAAAAATGTTGTCAGATGTGAGAAATCAAAATATATTGAGGGAATCCCGATAAATAGTAACGAAAAAACTTTGTGAGAAGTATGTGTGAATATGAGCATCAAAACGACTTAATTCTTGTCACATTATAAAGAAGAAGAGAGTGCGCTGTATTAAACCATTTTGAACATTGCAGCGTGACGAAAGTGCTTTATCCATTACGAACGCTAAGTTTACCAGAACGAGCTGTCCCGTGTCGGAATTTCTTCTGAGCATGCGTGGCACTTTGTGCGTCGGAACAGGCCACACACGGTCGGAATTGACGCGATCGGATTTTGTTGTCGGAAAATTTTATCTCCTGCTGTCCAACTTTGTGTGTCGGAAAATCCGATGGAAAATGTCCGATGGCGCCCACACACGGTCGGAATTTCCGACAACACGCTCCGATCGGACATTATCCATCGGAAAATCCGACCGTGTGTACGGGGCATAACAAGCCAGGAAAGTAAAAATACCCCCCAAATGACCCCTGTTTTGAAAGTAGACATTCCAAGGTATTTAGTAAGATGCATGGTGAGGTTTTTGATGTTGTCATGGCAGAATGATACAGTGGGGCAAAAAAGTATTTAGTCAGCCACCAATTGTGCAAGTTCTCCCACTTAAAAAGATAAGAGAGGCCTGTAATTGTCATCATAGGTATACCTCAACTATGAGAGACAAAATGTGGAAACAAATCCAGACAATCACATTGTCTGATTTTTGAAAGAATTTATTTGCAAATTATGGTGGAAAATAAGTATTTGGTCACCTACAAACAAGCAAGATTTCTGGCTCTCACAGACCTGTATCTTCTTCTTTAAGAAGCTCCTCTGTCCTCCACTCATTACCTGTATTAATGGCACCTGTTTGAACTTCTTATCAGTATAAAAGACACCTGTCCACAACCTCAAACAGTCACACTCCAAACTCCACTATGGTGAAGACCAAAGAGCTGTTGAAGGACACCAGAAACAAAATTGTAGACCTGCACCAGCCTGGGAAGACTGAATCTGCAATAGGCAAGCAGCTTGGTGTGAAGAAACTGTGGGAGCAATAATTAGAAAATGGAAGACATACAAGACCACTGATAATCTCCCTCGATCTGGGGCTCCATGCAAGATCTCACCCCGAGGGGTCAAAATTATCACAAGAACGGTGAGCAAAAATCCCAGAACCACACGGGGGGGGGCCTAGTGAATGACCTGCAGAGAGCTGGGACCAACGTAACAAAGGCTACCATCAGTAACACACTACGCCGCCAGGGACTCAGATCCTGCAGTGGCAGATGTGTCCCCCTGCTTAAGCCAGTACATGTCCGGGCCCGTCTGAGGTTTGCTAGAGAGCATTTGGATGATCCAGAAGAGGATTGGGAGAATGTCATATGGTCAGATGAAACCAAAGTAGAACTGTTTGGTTCTACTCGTCGTGTTTGGAGGAGAGAAAATGCTGAGTAGCAACCAAAGAACACCATACCTACTGTGAAGCATGGGGGTGGCAACATCATGCTTTGGGGCTGTTTCTCTGCAAAGGGAACAGGACGACTGATCCGTGTACATGAAAGAATGAATGGGGCCATGTATCGTGAGATTTTGAGTTCAAACCTCCTCCCATCAGCAAGGACATGGCACGTGGCTGGGTCTTTCAGCATGACAATGATCCCAAACACACCGCCCGGGCAACAAAGGAGTGGCTTCGTAAGAAGCATTTCAAGGTCCTGGAGTGGCCTAGCCAGTCTCCAGATCTCAACCCCATAGAAAACTTTTGGAGGGAGTTGAAAGTCCGTGTTTCCCAGCAACAGCCCCAAAACATCACTGCTCTAGAGGAGATCTGCATGGAGGAATGGGCCAACATACCAGCAACAGTGTGTGACAACCTTGTGAAGACTTACAGAAAACGTTTGACCTCTGTCATTGCCAACAAAGGATATATAACAAAGTATTGAGATGAACTTTTGATATTGACCAAATACTTATTTTCCACCATAATTTGCAAATAAATGATTTCCAAATCAGACAATGTGATTGTCTGGATTTGTTTCCACATTTTGCCTCTCATAGTTGAGGTATACCTATGATGACACAATTACAGGTCACTCTCATCTTTTTAAGTGGGAGAACTTGCACAATTGGTGGCTGACTAAATACTTTTTTGCCCCACTGTATCATCCTGCACATGCTCACGGGAGTCCCTCATTCCAGCACAGACCAAGTGTTCCCGAAATGCATGCTAAGCTGTGCATGTGCAGCTCAGCATGTATTCAATAGAAGACTGCGAGCAAGCAGGTAAGTGTTTGTTATTGCAAAAGAGACATTGCATGTCTCTTCTGCAATAAAGACCTACCTGCTTATAGTTTTTCATTATTTAACTTTAGTTTCGCTTTACCTCATCTTAGGCTTTATGCCCACTGGGGCTTTTGCAAATGCTTTTCCTCTGGCGGGGGAAAAAAACCTTCTGCCTTTACAACCACTTTAACTAATGTCAGGCTTTAGTTGCTGTTTTAATATTTTTCAGTCTGCATTGAAAAGCACCAGGCGATGCTGCCATGGAGGTTCTTGTTCAGGCTGTTGCAGAATGACAACTTTCAAGAGGAACTGCAGCAATCTGCTCACATAATTTGTAATAAAAACATATCTGCTATTCTGAAGCTTCCCTCCAACCACTTTGCTTATTATTTTATATATACTGTGATTCTGTACTTGCCGAATATGCTTCAGAAATCTCCCTCCACTAAGTTTGGCTGCAGCCATTTTAACTGTGGGCAGCTGAAGCTGCTGCCTGTTCACTTCCTGGATTTACAAAGAAACACAGAGGCACACCTCCAGCTCTGCAGCCCTGCAGCTCTCATTGGGCCTCTTATGACTCATCCCCCATCCCTTCCTAGAAAACTCTCAGAAGAGTGAGAGAGAGAGAGAGCTGTGCATGATGTCATAAGCCTAGGCTTTTTACCAGACAAGAAACAGGAAGTGGGCTGTATAAGGTGTTAACTGGCCGGAAAAAAAATTTTTACTATCCGAAGTTAAAACAACAAGGGCAGAAGATTTAAAGATGGCCCTGACAGGTGGCACTGGAGACAGATGGCACTGACAAGTGGCACTGGGGACAGGTGGCACTGATAGGTGCTGTGGGCATGTATGTTTGTGTGTGGGCACTGTGTTTATGTTCACACACTCATGCTGCAGCCAGAAGTCGCTTTCCCTCCTCACACACGGTCTCTGTGTGAGGAAGGAGAGCCGGCGATGAGAGATGATCTTATATGTTTACATATGAGATCATCTTTCATTGGACACTCATATCGAGTGCTAAATGGCCGCTGTGATTGGCCTTTTAGCACGATCTGTGATTTGCTGTGTCCAAGGGACACGGCCAACACAGATTTCCCCCGATGCGTGCCCACGGTGGCGTGCAGGGAGGATGTAAACAGGAGGACGTCCAGGGACGCCCTCCCGGCAATTGAGCGCCGTGCTGTAGCCGTCTTTCGTCTATAGTGCAGGCGCGAGATGGTTAAATATTGGTAAAAAACTCTGACAGTTCCAATGGATTTCTGTGGAAGAGAACAATGTGTGAATATATAAGAAAAGGACTTTAGGTGACATGCTTAACTACTTTTTTATCTCTATGTGTTTTGCCATACTTACCAACTGTCCCAAATTTCCAGGGACATTCATGGGATTTAGACCCTTTTCCCGGATTTAGCCATTCCTGGGAAATGTCCCGGGAAATTCTTATTTTACCGATTTTTTTTTTTCCGCTGCCACCGCCGCTAGAGGTCCGTGGCCGACAGAGACAATGTCTCCACCGGCCGCCATTTTCCCGAAGACCAAAACAAGCAATTACTGTTTAGTAATTGCCGGGTGGCTGCCAATACAATTTGAGCTTTGGCACCGCCCACCTCCCGCCCCGCTGCCATCTGTCTGTGACCTGATGTGGGAAGGGGCGGGGGTGGGCGGCGCCGCAGCTTAATTGCTATTGGCAGCCACTCGGCTAAGCATTTTGTCCCATTCTGTTTAGTAATGGCTGCGGAGAGAGTCTCCACTGCTAGGAATGCCTGATGTAAGGAAAGGGGGGGCTCCATTGGGGGATGCCTGATGTAAGGAAAGGGGGGGCTCCATTGGGGGATGCCTGATGTAAGGACAGGACTCTGCTGGCAATGCCTGATGTAAGGGGGAACTCCGCTGCAATGTCTGATGTAAGGGGGACTCTGCTGCAATGTCTGATGTAAGGGGGGACTCTGCTGGCAATGTCTGATGTAAGGGAGGACTCTGCTGGCAATGCCTGATGTAAGGGGTACTCTGCTGGCAATGTCTGATGTAAGGGGGATTCCACTGCAATGTCTGATGTAAGGGGGACTCCGCTGCAATGTCTGATGTAAGGGGGGACTCCGCTGGCAATGTCTGATGTAAAGGAGGACTCCGCTGGCAATGTCTGATGTAAGGGAGGACTCTGCTGGCAATTCCTGATGTAAGGGGGGATTCTGCTGGCAATGTCTGATGTAAGGGGGGACTCCGCTGGCAATGTCTGATGTAAGGGAGGACTCTGCTGGCAATGCCTGATGTAAGGGGGGACTCTGCTGGCAATGCCTAATGTAAGGGGGGACTCCACTGGCAATGTCTGATGTAAGGGAGGATTCTGCTGGCAATGCCTGATGTAAGGGAGGACTCTGCTGGCAATGTCTGATGTAAGGGAGGACTCTGCTGGCAATGCCTGATGTAAGGGGGGACTCTGCTGGCAATATCTGATGTAAGGGGGGACTCTGCTGGGGACACCTGATGGCATCTGGTGGCAGGCGACGTGGCAGGCGACGTGGCAGGTGACATGCTCAGGGCTTCCACTGATTCTGCGTTATGGAGAGTTAAATAATTTCATTCTATATTACAATGTAATAATAGAAATATAGATATATATAGATAGAAATCATCCTGAAACCATAACAACCTTGGTGCCGGGATGATTGAAGCGCCAAGACCAGGTGTTCGGAGTATCTTTATCTGCTGATTGTTAAACTTTCTGAAATACACACATTTCTACTGTTGTGTAGGATCTGGGCCTGCTGTCACTCCATCCCTCTTTCTTTCTCTCTTTTTCTTTCTCTCTTTTTCTTTCTCTCCCTCTTTCTTTCTTTCTCCCTCCATCCCTCATTCATCTCATACCACACCCCTTCCGAGCCACGCCCATTTAAGGCATGCCAACTATTCCGCCAAACCACGCCTACTTTCCATCGCAACACGCTCCGCGTGCCGCATTTTTCTGTTACGGTATGCCCCGCCTACAAAAAGAATGCCACGCCCCCTAATTATAACAAGGCTCCGCCTACATGCAAAAAAGTGTCCCCAATTTTTTTTTTTGCAATTTTGGCAACTATGGTTTTGCCCTGAACTGGTCATTGGGTAACGTGCAAGCAAGAAAAGGGTGGGCCAGGTAGGAACGCCTAGCAACCAAGTGGGAATCCTCAGAACCCAAGTGGAAACTATTAGCAACCAGCTGCAGCTAAACAGAAAGAGGCCTAAGAAGTCAACACTCAGCAAGCCCTACGGGGACAATGCTACATAAGTATGCAATTAAGATTGTAGCTTTAACATGCAAAAGTGGAACTAAGCTTAGAGAAATAGTCACCTCTTCATTCCAGCACTGCAGCAGTTAAATTCCTCACCGGCTGCTTCTCCTTACTTCTGGGTGCCAAGTTTTTGACCTCTTGATTGGCTAGTGGCAGAATGATATAGTGGGGCAAAAAAGTATTTAGTCAGCCACCATTTGTGCAAGTTCTCCCACTTAAAAAGATAAGAGAGGCCTGTAATTGTCATCATAGGTATACCTCAACTATGAGAGACAAAATGTGGAAACAAATCCAGACAATCACATTGTCTGATTTTTGAAAGAATTTATTTGCAAATTATGGTGGAAAATAAGTATTTGGTCACCTATAACCAAGCAAGATTTCTGGCTCTCACAGACCTGTATCTTCTTCTTTAAGAAGCTCCTCTGTCCTCCACTCATTACCTGTATTAATGGCACCTGTTTGAACTTGTTATCAGTATAAAAGACACCTGTCCACAACCTCAAACAGTCACACTCCAAACTCCACTATGGTGAAGACCAAAGAGCTGTTGAAGGACACCAGAAACAAAATTGTAGACCTGCACCAGCCTGGGAAGACTGAATCTGCAATAGGCAAGCAGCTTGGTGTGAAGAAATCAACTGTGGGAGCAATAATTAGAAAATGGAAGACATACAAGACCACTGATAATCTCCCTCGATCTGGGGCTCCATGCAAGATCTCACCCCGAGGGGTCAAAATTATCACAAGAACGGTGAGCAAAATCCCAGAACCACACGGGGGGGGGGGCCTAGAGAATGACCTGCAGAGAGCTGGGACCAACGTAACAAAGGCTACCATCAGTAACACACTACGCCGCCAGGGACTCAGATCCTGCAGTGGCAGACGTGTCCCCCTGCTTAAGCCAGTACATGTCCGGGCCCGTCTGAGGTTTGCTAGAGAGCATTTGGATGATTCAGAAGAGGATTGGGAGAATGTCATATGGTCAGATGAAACCAAAGTAGAACTGTTTGGTTCTACTCATCGTGTTTGGAGGAGAGAAAATGCTGAGTTGCAACCAAAGAACACCATACCTACTGTGAAGCATGGGGGTGGCAACATCATGCTTTGGGGCTGTTTCTCTGCAAAGGGAACAGGACGACTGATCCGTGTACATGAAAGAATGAATGGGGCCATGTATCGTGAGATTTTGAGTTCAAACCTCCTCCCATCAGCAAGGACATGGCACATGGCTGGGTCTTTCAGCATGACAATGATCCCAAACACACCGCCCGGGCAACAAAGGAGTGGCTTCGTAAGAAGCATTTCAAGGTCCTGGAGTGGCCTAGCCAGTCTCCAGATCTCAACCCCATAGAAAACTTTTGGAGGGAGTTGAAAGTCCGTGTTTCCCAGCAACAGCCCCAAAACATCACTGCTCTAGAGGAGATCTGCATGGAGGAATGGGCCAACATACCAGCAACAGTGTGTGACAACCTTGTGAAGACTTACAGAAAACGTTTGACCTCTGTCATTGCCAACAAAGGATATATAACAAAGTATTGAGATGAACTTTTGATATTGACCAAATACTTATTTTCCACCATAATTTGCAAATAAATGATTTCCAAATCAGACAATGTGATTGTCTGGATTTGTTTCCACATTTTGCCTCTCATAGTTGAGGTATACCTATGATGACACAATTACAGGTCACTCTCATCTTTTTAAGTGGGAGAACTTGCACAATTGGTGGCTGACTAAATACTTTTTTGCCCCACTGTATCATCCTGCACATGCTCACGGGACTCCCTCATTCCAGCACAGACCAAGTGTTCCCGGAATGCATGCTAAGCTGTGCATGTGCAGCTCAGCATGTATTCAATAGAAGACTGCGAGCAAGCAGGTAAGTGTTTGTTATTGCAAAAGAGACATTGCATGTCTCTTCTGCAATAAAGACCTACTTGCTTATAGTTTTTCATTATTTAACTTTAGTTTCGCTTTACCTCATCTTAGGCTTTATGCCCACTGGGGCTTTTTCAAATGCTTTTCCTCTGGCGGGGGAAAAAAACCTTCTGCCTTTATAACCACTTTAACTAATGTCAGGCTTTAGTTGCTGTTTTAATATTTTTCATTCTGCATTGAAAAGCACCAGGCGATGCTGCCATGGAGGTTCTTGTTCAGGCTGTTGCAGAATGACAACTTTCAAGAGGAACTGCAGCAATCTGCTCACATAATTTGTAATAAAAACATATCTGCTATTCTGAAGCTTCCCTCCAACCACTTTGCTTATTATTTTATATATATTGTGATTCTGTACTTGCCGAATATGCTTCAGAAATCTCCCTCCACTAAGTTTGGCTGCAGCCATTTTAACTGTGGGCAGCTGAAGCTGCTGCCTGTTCACTTCCTGGATTTACAAAGAAACACAGAGGCACACCTCCAGCTCTGCAGCCCTGCAGCTCTCATTGGCCCTCTTATGACTCATCCCCCCTCCCTTCCTAGAAAACTCTCAGAAGAGTGAGAGAGAGAGAGAGAGCTGTGCATGATGTCATAAGCCTAGGCTTTTTACCAGACAAGAAACAGGAAGTGGGCTGTATAAGGTGTTATCTGGCAGAAAAAAAAAAAATGTTTTACAAGGGCAGAAGATTTAATAGATGGAAAGTTGAAAAAATTACTGAAGGTCCACTACATTTGCATTGTCTCCCAGCAATGAATGCTCCTAAGTTGAGACTACAAAAGACTGTACGAACCCAGGTGGTGCCCCATGGGAATAACCCATTTGAGACATGTTTTTCACAATGGGACCCTGCTTTCTTTCAATGACCTACAGTCTAAATACGCACTTCCATCCAACATGTTGTTTTACTACTTACAACTAAGACATGCTGTTAGAGCACAGGGTGACGCAGTGGACTGGGTACAGTCCCCCACTTCTGTCTTTCATAAGCTGCAGGATGCATCAGACACAAAAGGTATAATATCGCAATGTTACAATATGCTGTTGTCATCGTTCCTAGAGGGGCTCCCCATGAAAGCAGTGACACAATGGGAAGCAGATTTGGGTCCCATTGCAGGGGAACAGTGGGAAGAGGCCCTACAGGCAGTTAATACATGCTCATTAAATGTGTCGCAAAAGGTATCCAAACTGTATATACTACTAAGAGTGCACTATACCCCTGTAAAGCTTTACAAAATGGGCAAAGCGCCCTATCCGATGTGTGGCAAGTGCAGAACAGTGCCTGGGGATCTGATTCACCTCCTTTGGTGATGCCCCAAACTCCAAAGTTATTGGACGGAGGTCCTGGCTACACTTAACCACTTCAGCCCCAGACCATTTGGCTGGCAAAAGACCAGAGGACTTTTTGCGATTCGGCACTACGTTGCTTTAACTGACAATTGCGCGGTCGTGCGATGTGGCTCCAAAACAAAATTGACGTCCTTTTTTCCCCACAAATAGAACTTTCTTTTGGTGGTATTTGATCACCTCTGCGGTTTTTATTTTTTGCATTATAAACAAAAATAGCGACAATTTTGAAAAAATTTATTAGTTTTTAATTTTTGCTATAATAAATATCCCCAAAAAATATATAAAAAAAAACATTTTTTTTCCTCAGTTTAGGCCGATACGTATTCTTCTACATATTTTTGGTAAAAAAAAAAAATCACAATAAGTGTGTATTGATTGGTTTGCGCAAAAGTTATAGCGTATACAAAATAGGGGATAGATTTATGGCATTTTTATTAATAATTTTTTTTTTTACTAGTAATGGCAGCGATCAGCAATTTTTATCATGACTGCGACATTATGGTAGACAGATCGGACACTTTTGGCGCTATTTTGGGACCATTCATATTTATACAGCCATCAGTGCGATTAAAAATGCATTGATTACTGTGTAAATGTGACTGGCAGTGAAGGGGTTAACCACTAGGTGGCGCTGTAGGGGTTAAGTGTGTCCTAGGGAGTGATTCTAACTGTGGGGGGGGGGGCTATGTGTGACACAACACTGATCACTGCTCCTGGTTACAGGGAGCTGTGATCAGTGTCCTGTCACTAGGCAGAACCGGGAAATGCTTGTTTATATCAGCATTTCCCCGTTCTGCCTCTCCGTGAGACATCAAGTCCGCGGGACCTGCGATCACACTCATGGAGGTCGCGGCGGGCGCGCGCGCCCGCAAACCACTTCTTGAATGGCACGTACAGGTACGTTAATATGCCTGTACGTGCCCTTCTGCCGAAGTATATCGGCGTGAGCCAGTCGGCAAGCGGTTAATCAGGTGTTCCAGACCAAGTCTCTCTTGATCCACTAAGCTGCCTACTGGGGGTTCTGGAGGGGACGATCACAGAGGAGGTGACAAGAATGGCTTTTGCCAGAGCATTAGTTCAGGCCAGGAAAACAATTCTTATGAGTTGAAAATCGGCTGTGCCACCGAAGGTTTCAACATGGATTCAACACATGGGAAACACACTCATAATGGAAAAGTACATATACCAGCATAGGGGAAACCCTGGGATTTGATAGGCTATGGGACGCATGTCTTGATACACCAGGAAAAAGCCCCAGGGAACTAGTACAGATGAGACTGTTGAGAAGCGTATAGATGTAAACGGTAATAGGGGAGGCACCAGGATAGACATCAGAATACATACTGGGACAATAGAATGTACACAATGTTACCCTGAGTAGAAGCTAAATATATACACTGAAAGATGTAACCAATAGACTTGTGCACAATGGAAAATTTTGTTTAGTTTTGTTTTGTTTTCATTCGTAAAATACATCATTTCGTTCTGTTATATTCATTATGTTCCGTTAATTCGTTTTCGGATAATTCGTTATTTCTGTAGAGTGTCAATATTCGTTATACTGAATCTCGAATCACGTCGAATTCATTCGTTATATGCGCTATCATTTCTTTCGTACTAGTTGAAATTTGATATTTATGTATGTATATATATTCGTGATAATGATTCCTAGTTTGGAAAGTCGTTTGTTTATTGAATCTATTAACACACACAGTGACAATATCTCTTCTTCTCTGCTCAAATACAATACAACACCCTTCTCACTCAGTTCTCAGGAATGCACTTTGCCAGTAATCCAACCTCCAGCACAAAATGAATCAGCTGATTGGACTGTAATGCGTGTACACACGGGCGGACTTTTCGACCGGACTCGTCCGATGGAACAAATCCGTCGGACAATCCGATCGTGTGTGGGCTTCATCGAACCTTCAGCTGATCTTTTCTGTGGAAAATCAGACGGACTTTAGATTTAGAACATGTTTCAAATCTTTCCGATGGACTCAAGTCCGATCGAAAAATCCGTTCGTCTCTATGCTAGTCCGACAAAAAAGGACACAAGGGCAGCTATTGGCTACTGGCTATGAACTTCCTTATTCTAGTCCCTTCTTATGTCATCACGTTCAAAGGAACGGACTTTGAAACGGACTTTAGTCCGTTCGCGTGTGGGCAAGTCCGGTTGTTTGAAAGTCCGTTGTAACTCCGTCGAAAGTCCGTCGGAAACACCATCGGACGTTTGATGCTGAAAAGTCAGCCCGTGTGTACACGGAATGTACAGTTGACCTGTTTCATTAGATCTTTAACGAATTACCGAACCATGTCGAATTCATTCATTATATCTGCTATCATTTCTTTCATATTAGTTGAAATTCAATATTTATGTATGTATATTGATTCGTGATAATGATTCGTAGTTTGGAAAGTTGTTTGTTTATTGAATCTATTAATAAACACAATGACAATATCTCTTCTCCTCTGCTCAAATACACTACAACACCCTTCTCACTCAGTTATCAGGAATGCACTTTGTCAGTAATCCAACCTCCAGCACAAAATTAATCAGCTGATTGAACTGTAAGATTTACTTTGAGTTGACCTTTTGTTTCATTAGATCTTTAACAAACTACTGAATCCTGTCAAATTCATTCGTTATATTCGCTATAATTTCTTTCGTATTAGTTGATATTTGTTATTTTTTTATTCGGACATTCGGATGCATCCGAATGATGCAATTCGGCCAAATTTTGATTTGATACGGAACGAATTACACATGTCTAGTAACCAAGGATTGTATGTTGGACAATTCAATGACTGAACAAAGTGTACTGTTATTCATGTATGAATATATTGTTTGTTTCTTAAAAAAAACAATTCAAAATTCATTCAAAAAAACAAATGACTGTGCCATCACATTGCACAGGAATGGTCAAGCATTGTCAATACGAGATGTCAGTCCAGCCAATCCTAGAATAAAGTGCATATAGACATGAAGTGGTTGGAAAAAGGCTGTGGGAGGTCAGCAGCACTGGATGGATCAAAGGATGAAAAAAGGCGCACACAGAATTTTATAAACAAAAACAAAATTCAATGCTTTGTGATGCAGAGTGATTTATCAAATAATTTATGTAAATGAAAGAGCTGCAATCACACGTGAGTGTATTTTATTAAGGCAAATCAAGCTATAAAATGCTCTAATTTGTAGTGACCACCTAAATATCATCTATCAGTGTTCTGACTCATAACTGAACTCACCGTTTTACAAAGATTAAATATTATCTTAAGGTTTGTCCATAATGTCACGTCTCTTCCTGCTAAATATGTGTTGGTGTGCCTCAGGTGGCAAAGTACTATTCATATGAAATAAAGTTTACTTACCTCTCCCTTTTATTCAGAGTTGGAAAGACTTCTGTTTTTTTTTTTCAGAATGCAACAACAACCTAATGAATCAAAGGGAAATACGGATGATTATCTAGGACCAAGATACACATATTTTAATTTCAAAGCAAAAAAAAAAAAGTATTGTCATGTTAGTGACCCGGTCTTTTCTTTAGAGAAAATGCGGGGGATGCAACTTGGATAAAAAAAAAAGAAAGCTTACCTTCTGGTAGAAGGAGAGAAAATCAGCAGAATGAGCAAAAATCAGCACAATGAGCCAATCAGGTGAGTTGCAGTGCAATGAGTACAATGATAGGAGGAGAGAGCACAGTGACAGAGAAGAGCTCATCAGTGTACTGGCACTGGGTTGGGGAGGAGACATGGAAGTGAATGTGAAACTGCAGCAGAAAAAGATTAGGTCCTCTCCCCTGTCAGGTAGGACTGTGATGTGTAGCAGGGCTGTGTAGTTCTCAGAGCTGGATAGACAAAATACAAATTCTTTGGTAGGCAAAATAGCTCCCATTTATGTATTCCATCTTTGCAGCTGGCTATTTGCCTGCAGCTTTAAGTGGTTGTAAATGATCACATTGTAAAACTTCTCATTCAGTTTGAAATAGTAATGAAAGGCAAAACATTTTGTATATATATCCGTCCCGGCCAGGTCCGTGACAATATATTTATTTCCCCTCCCTTTTTTATAATTGGTTACATTCCTTCTGTTCTCAGCTGCATAAGAGCTGGGGGGAGGAGAAGCAGCGGCAGCAGCAGCAGCAGCAGCACACTGAGCTTCCCAGTGGCTGGTTGGGGGGGGGGGGGATGTCAGGACAGGTCTGTTCATTGGAGGAGAGCATGCAGAGTGGACACATGCAGTCAAAGAAGAATGAAAACTCATCCTACAAGCTTTAACCAGACACTGATAGAAGTCACAAGACTGCTATATACTGCTGATGAGAAAAGGTATTTATCAGTTTATATTGACTAAAATAATTGCATTTCCATGTTCTGTGTACTGTGGGAGACCAGATATAGTGAATTCGGGGTCCTGGGTTTAGTAACAAATTCTTAATGGCTCCCACATGCATCTAGCGTTCATGCACACCAAAACGCATGGTACCGCAGTACCATGTGTATTACTGCGGTGCAAGCAACTTTTTTGCATATTTCTCATGCTCAAGGCAGCTCATTGAAATGCATGGGCTGCACGGAAATGCGCGGTGTGAACAGAGCCTAAAGCCATGAGATATTTACTACAAACTTCACTGATGAATGGGCTTAGTTAGAACTTAGTTGCAAATAGCACTGTAAATAATTCCATGCATTCTTGTTTTGTTCTTTGGAAGTTGTAAAATAGATGATGGAATTCATAATAATAATTTCCCACATGGGTTGGTGAGCCGGCGGGGAAACCCATATCATCTGGATTTCTAAGGCGCCCCTACCCTATTGGTGTTTGGTTCAGCTGTAATGCCCCGTACACACCGGTCGGGACTTTGTTCGGACATTCCGACAACAAAATCCTAGGATTTTTCCGACGGATGTTGGCTCAAACTTGTCTTGCATACACACGGTCACACAAAGTTGTCGGAAAATCCGATCGTTCTATACGCGGTGACGTAAAACACGTACGTCGGGACTATAAACGGGGCAGTGGCCAATAGCTTTCATCTCTTTATTTATTCTGAGCATGCGTGGCACTTTGTCCGTCGGATTTGTGTACACACGATAGGAATTTCCGACAACGGATTTTGTTGTCGGAAAATTTTATCTCCTGCTCTCCAACTTTGTGTGTCGGAAAATCCGATGGAAAATGTCCGATGGAGCCCACACACGGTCGGAATTTCCGGCAACACGCTCCGATCGGACATTTTCCATTGGAAAATCCGACCGTGTGTACGGGGCATTATAGTGAGCTCCCAAGTGGGGGATAGCTGACATTTAAGTATAAGGCTTCTTTACCCTATCTGGTGGCTGACAAGCTCTATTCAAGATTGATAAAAGATACAGTTCCACTTTTTGAGGGGTGCTGATACTATATATGATACTCATAATTGGATTCTTGTGCTTGACTTGCCCATCCCCTGCACTGAGCTTCAATGGATACATACTACTCTGCCTTCTGATAGAGCTGTCATATCCTCTTGGTCATCCTGGAGGGTGTACTTTGGTGGTCCAGGTGTCCTATGTGGGAGTTGAACACCTTCAATATTTGAATTCCTGATTCTTGTAAGGACTGATTTGGTTCTCCATTGTTCTGTTTGGTTTTGCCCATTACTTGATCTTTATGGTCAATCCGCGGCTACCCAGTATGTCCTAAGGAAGCAATTAGATGCGAAATACATTGACAACCGAACATGGAGGACTTCATGGACCTGACCTTTTGATCATCACTAAGGATGAGCTCCGACGTGTTCGCATGCTGCATGTGCCGAGCCCGCCAGGAACTTGGCACTGCACAGCGCTAATCACAAGCAGTGAGACATTTCCTGATGTGCGGCTGCAGAGATCGGGAAATGTCTCACTGCCTGTGATTAGCTCAGCGCATTGCCGACTTCCTGAAAGGGCTCGACATGTGGCAGCATGCGAACACGCCAGGGCTCATCCTTAATCATTACATGTACCTCTTGTCTTTTGGTTATACATTTATGGATTTCTTACCTACTCAATGAAAGGTTCCATGCCTCCATGTCTGTTAATTGGGTATCTGTTGACCTTTGTCTAGTAGAGGGGTGTTGTGTTTGTCATATCTATATGTGATTTTAATATTTTTGTAATAAAAAATATTTTTTTATATAATTACTGCCTCGTGTTGTGCCAACAAAGTCCGCCTTTTTTGAGAGAGTGAATCTCAATCCTTTTTCTCTATAATTTCCACAAAGAACTCGCCATTAAAAGTCAATATGCATATTTTATTTTCAGTCTTTTGTTGCCCTAAATATTTACAGCATGTGATAATGCTTGATTTTATCTTCAAGAGATCCAACAGTAGGAAAATAATGGATGCATGGGGGGAGATTTACTAAAAGTGGAGTGCGCAAAACCTGGCGCAGCTCTGCATAGAAACCAATGGCTTCCAGGTTTTATTGTCAAAGCTTAATTAAACAAGCTGAAATAAGCTGATTGGCTACCATGCACAGCTGCACCAGATTCTGAGGGCTCCAGCTTTAATAAACCTCCCCTCTCTTTTTCACACTCCCTCTCTCATCACTCCCCCCTCTCTCTCTTCCCTCCCCCCTCTCTCTCTCTCTCCCCCTCTCTCTCATCCCCCTCTCTCTCTCATCCCCCTCTCTCTCATCCCCCTCTCTCTCTCATCCCCCTCTCTCTCTCATCCCCCTCTCTCTCTCATCCCCCTCTCTCTCTCAACCCCCTCTCTCTCTCACCCCCCTCTCTCACTCCACCCCCCTCTCTCTCTCTCTCTCCCCCTTCTCTCTCCCCACTCCCCCCTCTCTCCCACCTCCTCTCTCTCTCATTTCCCCTCACTCTCTCTCGCTCTCTCCCACCCCCCTTCTCTCTCCCCCACTCCCCCCTCTCTCCCACCTCCTCTCTCTCTCACTTCCCCTCACTCTCTCTCTCTCTCCCCCTCCTCTCCCACCCCCCTTCTCTCTCCCCCACTCCCCCTCTCTCCCACCTCCTCTCTCTCTCACTTCCCCTCACTCTCTCTCCCTTCCCCCCTCTCTTCCCTCCCCCCTCTTTCTCCTCTCTCTCTCACCCCCCCTCTCTCACCCCCCTCTCCCTCACCCCCTCCGTCTCTTTCTCACACCCCCCATCTCTCTCTCCCCTTGTCTCCCCCTTTCCTCTCTCTCCCCCCTCTTTCGCTTTCCTACCGCCCTCTC
This sequence comes from Aquarana catesbeiana, assembly GCF_042186555.1. Classification (NCBI taxonomy): domain Eukaryota; kingdom Metazoa; phylum Chordata; class Amphibia; order Anura; family Ranidae; genus Aquarana; species Aquarana catesbeiana. The sequence continues at coordinate 48,302,260 of NC_133336.1, forward strand.
TCAATCCACATCTCTCTCACCCTCACCCCCCTTTCACTCTCTCTCTCACCCCTCTCTCTCTCTCTGTGCTGCACTTTTTTCTCTGATATTAGGGCCCAAATCATGATCTTGTACACAGGCCCACTGCTTTTATAAAATGCCCCAGGTGGTGTCATAAAGTTGGCTGCCACACGGCACACTTGCACCTGGAAGTGCCCAACGGCTTCTATGAAAAGAAGCCGGGAACTTCCATGCAGGCTATGCTGCTGTAGATATTTAAATGCTTCCTCCATGCAGCTGAGCTGCAATTTGTAGGTGGGGCTTGGTGTGTGTATGGTGTGTGGGCACAGGTGGCCCCATGAGTTGTCAGTCCGCCCCTGTACAGGATGATGGTCAGAGGGAATATGGTGGCCTTCCTGCAGACTGGATTGGAGGGGCCCCTTCACTTGGGACAGAAATATTTATCAACAATATCTCAGAAATATATATCAAAAAAAAAATTAAAAGTCAGCAAACATGGCCTGGGCAGGAAGGGGGTGTAAGTGCCTGGTATTGAAGTGGTTAAAGTGTAACTAGAGGCAAACATTTTTTTTAGTTTTCGATGAGGAGAGTGGAGAGAGATTAGAATATTTGTCAGTTTGTATTGCTGTCTGTGCCCCCGTTAGAGAGATTCACCCTCTCTATTTGTCCTGTTTACCATTATCATTTAGAGTGAAAGTAAAAGAAAATCCCAAATTTTGGGTTGTCCCCAGAAAAGTAATAATGGGGGAAATCTTCCAATAGGGACACTAGTTCTGGTGACCTGGGGGTCCCAAAGGAATTCCTTTAATTTGCAGGGATTTCCTCTCGCTTTGGCTATGGGACAGGAAGCGAAAGGGAAATCTCCAAAATGGGACACAGATGCCAAAAAAAAATCTGACAGGGGTTATAACACTCCCTCACTCTATCCAAAATGAAAAAAAAAAAGATTTGCCTATAGTTCTACTTTAAGCTGGGTACACACCATAAGAAAATCGGAGGAAAAATTCTGTACAAGTAACAATCGGTCGATTACCTGTTTGTTAGGACAGTGCTTTCGACAGTTGATTCCGACTGTTTGGAGGACAAAAAAAAATGAAGGTGCAAGCTAGAAATTTTTTAACGTATGTGAACACAACGTCCTATTTTCACTCAATGCTTACACGAATCGTATGGAAATAATCAAATAGAAAAAAAACGGGCATGATCAGAAGCAAAGACTCAGGAGAAGGTGTCAACACAGAAATCGTACACAAGAAAAAACAATTGCCTTTGTTGTTCGAGAATTTTCGTATTCCTTTATACCATTGTTGGCATGATACACACATTCGTGGAAGAAAGAAGAAAAAACTGTAAAGTTGGTTGCTGGTATATTTTGGGAAATAAAATGAGACTGTATACAAAAACAAAAAACAGACAAACAAAAGATAGATGGGAAAATGATGCTAACCACAAAATAAAATTTAATGGGCGGAAAGTTTTTATTATGTAAATGAATGCAGAGACGACCAAGAATGTTGTTTAAATGCACGTAAGCACATAACAATGTGGCGAACAATAGGTTGGTTTCAGCACTTCTGTTTCAGAAGATTTTACCCCCTTCATGACCAGGCCATTTTTTGCAGTTTGGCACTGCGCTAGTAATTGCGCGGTCATGCAACGCTGTACCTAGTGTTAATTTTGACATCAAATTTCGATTTAGTTTTAGTTATAGTCTTTTGACTATTTGACTAAAATGCCATTTTTGTTTTAGTCTTATTTTAGTCTTTTGAGACATGATTTTTTTTTTAGTCTTTTGACTAAAATGCCATCTTAGTTTTAGTTGTATTTTAGTCATCGGAGTTGTTTTAGTTGTATTTTAGTCTACTAAAATCCCCAGTACATTTTAGTAGACTAAAATCTAATGGGTTTAGTTGAATATGAATTGCATTATTTCTTTAGAACTGAGAAACATTATATAAAAGTCTAATAACATGTTTACTATTTATGGTATTAAGGTTTGAACCTTCTGAACCATACCAGGCTACATGCCCTCAACATGGGGCAGGGGGGCTCCCAGATCCTGCCCCCCCCCCGCCATGTGAATCAGTATGGCCTACCCATTCACCTAAAAAGCAAATAAAGACATAAAACACGTTTTTGACAAGTCTCAGCTCCCGCTGCACCGCTGGAACCGAAAAAAAAAAACCTCTGTGCCTCATTGAACGCTCTCGCCGACTGCCTGGTCCGCCGCATGACACTTCTTAAATAGCTAAGGGGTGGAGTCACCCGATCACATCAGCAGTTGACCCCACCCCTTGTGGCATCACCAACTGTGGGATGCTGGGTTGGTAACATCATAAGGGAGCAGTGCCATCAAGTGAGGTTACTGGGTGGCACCACGCCTTAGCTATTTAAGAAATGTCAGGCGGCGGAGCAGGTAAACGGGCGGGAGCCTTGATTGACGATGAATCTACACCAGGGGAGATTATTTTTTTATTTTTAATAAAGGAATTGTCAAACACTGTGTTTTTATTTCTATTTGAAACTTATTTGGTGAATGAGTAGGCCATGCTCATTCACATGGGGGGGCCGGGATCTGAGGGCCCCCTTGTTGAAGGGGGCTTCCAGATTCTGATAAGCCCCCTGCCCGCAGAAACCCACAACCACCACCCAGGGCCGTGGGGAAGAAGCCCTTGTCCCAATCAGCACGTGGACAGGGTGTTTTGGGATGGGGGGAGCAAAGCACACCCCCCCCATGTTGAGGGCATGTAGCCTGGTATGGCTCAGGAGGAGGGGAGCTCGCCCCCCCCCCCTTCCTTTCCTGACCTGCCAGGCTGCATGCTCGGATAAGGGTTTGGTATGGATTTTGGGGGGGGGGGGCTATGGTGTTTTTTTTTTTTTAAATCCCCCCCCTGCCTCAAAGCACCCACCCCCCATGTTGAGGGCATGTGGCCTGGTATGGTTCTTTTCTGACCTGACGGGCTGCATGTTCAGATAAGGATCTGGTATAGATTTTGGGGAGGACCCCACGCCATGTTTTAAAAATATTTTGGCCTGGGGTTCCCCTAAAAATCCATACCAGACCCTGTGGGTCTGCACATCTCCTCTCACAGAAATGTTGCTAAACCTGGGACATTCGATCACCTAGAAAAAAACAACATAGGAAGTTGTTAGACTTGGAATCAAATCTGAGTTCTGCACTTGCAATTTGATGCTATTTATACTCTCTGAAGACCGTTTCTTATGTACACATCTTGACTTCCTTGTATACTTTGAACACATTGATTGTATATTATGAATTATGTTTATGCAATAGTAATATTTCCAAATCTTACATTCTTGAGAGGGTGTGCTAATGTATCCTGATCTAAAGTAGCACTGTTCTGTCTGCGATATGAGACTGGTATTGATGTCAGCAGTTCTTTCTTTGTCAAATTACACATTTGCTTTGTTTGCTTTGTAGTGTGCAGTTTCCATATATAACAAATTGTACCCTCTTAACACTCAACCTAACCAATAACACGGATAGCAGAACTCTAGCAACAACTTTTTTAGTTTTGAATACAGTAAAGAAGGATTAAAAAATCTGTCAAGCTTTTACTGTTCTTTTCTTTGTCAGGAGCAGGACAGGAAGGGGACAGAAGGGGGTATGTGCTCTGGGCGATGTAGAGCGGGAATGTGCTGGGCGCCTCAGCCGATCTCTTCTAATTGCACCTCACTGACAGGGGTGCCTTTTTTTTGGCCGAAGGCAGTGGCACTCTATACTGCCACCTCCAGCCCTGGCCCTTTGCCCATCGCTGTCACTTGTACACACATAGACCAGCTTCCTCTGCCGGTTTCTGTGTTTGCAAGTGACAGACCGCCTATCCTGGGCTACACAGAATGCTCCCTGCCCTACAGCATGACAGTAGAGACCCGCAGCAGCTCCTTCTGGCCTGGTGGAAGAGCTGGGGGGGTGCTTTGTAGTCAGGGGCGGTGCTACCACTAGGCAAACTAGGAGGCCGCCTAGGGTGCACTGCTGCCTAGGGCGCCCGGCTGCTGGTTTCCCTACTCTCTGTCCCTGTGCTATGTAATTTTTCAGTGCTGAATTATACTGTAAATACCTCTCTACTGCATGTTACTCATGCAGCCGCTCTGTAGTGTCATTATAGAGATGCAGCACTGGAGGACATGTCCTGATGGAACGGAAGCAAACATCCCCTAACTCTATGATCAGTGCTCTCTACTGCAGCCGCATGCTAGCGCCAGCTTCTGTCACACTGATGCAAAGGGGGTGGATTCAGGGACAGAGCCAGGGGGTGGCAAAATGAGGTTTCGCCTGGAGTGTCAAAAATCCTTGTACCAGCCCTGTTTGTAGTGAGGCACTGAAGTGGTTCTGAGGTATGAGCTCTGTACTAGATTTGGGGGCGGGGGGGATGGGGGAAGAGCCTTGGAGTGGGGGGGGGGGGGGTTGTAGAGGAAGAGTTTTTAGGTTGCAGTAATCCCTGTAGGAGATCTGATGGGTAGGTGGGAATCTTCGTCAAACCCTGGGTTGTGTAGGCTCTGATCAGGAGATTGAAGCACCCCACCAAAAGCTTAGAATACCAGTATTAGGTTTATTCAAAGAGGAAGTTCACTTGGAAGTCCAGAGGCGCGAGATCACCCCCTTCACCAGATTTCAATTTGATCTACAACCTCGAGTTCTGTAGTCCCGGTCAGCAAACAAATTTGAAAAGGTATGAGACACTGTGCATTACTGAAGCCCTAATGGAGGGTGATGTCAGGCCCTCGAAACACGTTGGCTGCTATACCCATTTCATACTTGGAATAAACTTCCTTCTGGATTCTAACCTTTTGGTGTGACGCGTCATTCTCCGTCTCAGTGCTTTAACTTAAAAAAAACCTGCCAGACATTGTAACTCTTCCCCACTCAATCCAAACTAGCAAATGTATTAAAATTTCACTTTAAAGTTAACTAAGCATACATTTCAAAACTTACTCTAATTCTTTCCTAACCTTAAAAAGGACCTATATTGCAGAAGCTGTGTCAAAAAAAGACAAATCGGGGACAGTGGCGGCTGGTGCTCGATAATTCAGGGGGGGTGGCCAACGCCACCCCCTGGCGGGAGATGGATATTAACGCAGGGAACACCCCCCGCTGCCGCATTCAGAGACGGGCGGCCCCTTACCTGTCCAGACTCCGATCTCCCCTCCTCCTCCCTCCCCTGTCCGAGCCAGGGAGTGCTGGATGGCTGAGCTGGATGCTAGATGGTAAACCATCCCTGGAGTGGAGGCTGGTGGGTCCATCTGTCTTCCCGTGCTTCTGCCCTGGCTGTGTGCCTCCTCCCTCTTCCTCCTCCAGCTTGGCCAATAAGATCGCTTCTTTTTGGCCAATCGGGAAATTGGTCTCACGACCCGCTTCCTAATTGGCTGGGAGGAGAATCAGCATGAGAATAGCCAATATTCATTGGCTATTCTCACACAACTTGGTGGGCTCAGAGCACAATGCTCTGCGCTCCAAGCCCACCCTTTTTTGAAGCCTATTAGAGCCTCTGGCTCTAATCACATGCTTCAACCCCCCCCCCCCCCCCATTGGAATCCATGGTCTGGCGCCCTGTACGTAGATCAGAAAGCCGGACGCATGGATAGGGGGGCCGTGCGAGAAAGGACTGCTCACCAGTAGGCTCCCTGCAGCTGATCTTTCCCCCATTAGAGTATATGCACACTGATGTACAGTATATAGGCATAAAATATGCCTAGTGTAAAAAAAAACTCTGTTTTCCCACTGCTTGGGAGCCACAGGTGTGCTGTACCATCTGTCATAGAACAGAATGCCTCTGCACCCCTTTATTTAAATGCTGATGCTTCACTGTATTAGATTTTACCTACACATGTGTGCATGTAGTATTTTCCTGAACGTGACACTCCTTGCACAAGTAAACCCTTGTACAATGAAACCTAAACCTTTACCTGGATACAGGGGCATATAGCCATTCACTTCTATGGCAGCCTGTATGCCTAACCTGCTGCTCTCCAGCCACGGGAAAAGTTTTTTACTCTGGGCGTATTTTATATCTATATACAACTTTGTGCATGAGGTCCTATGGACTTACAACACACAATCTGCACAATCCCTCTGTGTGGAAGCAGCCATCTTGTTGGAGGCAGAGCTTTTTCTTCCTCATGCTAAAGTTGCCCCTCTGATGGCTGGTAGGGTAATATTCAAGAAGCAGGAGGAGAGGCATAGGAAGCACTGATTAAAGAATATGCAAGAAGATCTTTGCACTGCAGGTATTCAGGTACAGCTTCCTTTCCAGCAAGGAAAACAGTGATGAGCGCAGTAGTGACATCACCAAAACTTCCCAAAATGGGTGAGACTGGCACAGGGAATACTTAAGAATTAATTTTAGGCAAAGGTCAAATCTTTTCAGGGTACTGCTTAGGCACAATTTACATTTCTAGATAATCCTACCAATATAGAAAATCTGCACTTTTTTTAGGTAAGGTCCACTTAAAAATTCAAACATGGGGCTATAAGTGATAAGAATGGTTGGTCAATTTTATTAAGAATATCTTATTTTAATGTAAAAATAAAAGATGGATTTCTTTAATAATCAACTAAGGTTTGTCAATTCTGGCTTGATGAACACTCCTGCTGTGGAGAAGGTAGTCAAGGTAGGCCAATACTTGGGTATCAGCTATCAACAAGGCAAATTTGGGGGGGGGGGTCTGGTAACCAACCACAGGTCATGGAAACAAATCCAAAAACTGCCTCTATTGCCTCCAACAACCACTATTTATGGAAGATTGACTTGCTTCTTATGTACTTGAGTGTTTGGTGAACCCTTTAGCCTGCCCATTTCAGATGTGGATGCCAGAAATTGAGGAGTGAAGGAGTGGAAAACAGAAGACCAATTCAGGGGCTAGACAGAACACTGTGACTGTGTTAGAAAATTGGCATCAGTATCACAAAATGTAAGTACAGTAGCTCTTGATAAAAATATACAGTATCTCTGAGACACCCGCATTGATTTCTGGGAAATGCTCCCTTAGCTTAACACTTGTTGACCGCCGCATGTACATATACGTGCCTTTTTTGGGGGCGGGTATCGTTGTTATGCTAGCTGCCGTAACCCCGGTATCCCCGTGTTCGGCTGGCAGTCGGCTACAAGATAAAAGTGGTCTCTGCATTGGATTCACCGCGAGATCACTTTTATCCGTGGCGGGAGAGGGGCCCTCCCGCCGCGATCCGATGCCCTCCGCCGCTTACCGGAGCCGCCGGCAGCGGCGGAGGTGATCGCATCTGTCTCCTGGGTTGACATGGAGATGACTGAGGTATAGATGGCCCCCACCTGTCTCCATGACACTGCAGGGTGGAAGCGACATCATAACGTAATTTCCGCCCATACCTCTTAAAGGCACATTTTTTCAATGTCATTTTTTCAAATGACAGAATTTTTTTTTTTTATTATTGCATTTAAGTCAAAATATGAGATCTGAGGACTTTTTGACCCCAGATCTCATATTTAAGAGGGCCTGTCATGATTTTTTCTATTACAAGGGTTGTTTACATTTCTTGTAATAGGAATAAAAGTGACCCATATTTAAAAAAAAACAAAAAAAAACAGTGTAAAAATAAATAAAATCAAGTAAAATAAATAAGAAAAAAAAAACTTTTTTTGAAACGCCCTGTCCCAATGAGCTTGCGCGCAGAAGCGAACGCATATGTGAGTAGCGCCTGCATATGAAAACGGTGGTCAAACCACACATGTGAGGTATCGCCATGATCGGTAGAGCGAGAGCAATAATTCTAGCCCGAGACCTCCTCTGTAACGCAAAACATGCAACCTGTAGAATTTTTTAAATGTCGCCTATGGAGATTTTTGAGGGTAAAAGTTTGACGCCATTCCATGAGCGGGCGCAATTTTGAAGCATGACATGTTGGGTATCAAATTACTTGGCGTAAGATTATCTTTCACACTATAAAAAAATTGGGCTAACTTTACTGTTGTCTTATTTTTTTATTGAAAAATTGTGATGACCGCCATTTTATTCTCTAGGGTGTTAGAAAAAGAAACAATATATCATTTTTGGGGGTTCTAAGAGCCCTTGCACACTGGGGCGGGGGGCGGTGTCGGCGGTAAAACGCCGCTATTATTAGCGGCGTTTTACCGTCGGTATGCGGCCGCTAGCGGGGCGGTTTTACCCCCCGCTAGCGGCCGAGAAAGGGTTAAATACCACCGCAAAGCGCCTCTGCAGAGGCGCTTTGCCGGCGGTATAGCCGCGCCGTCCCATTGATTTCAATGGGCAGGAGCGGTAAAGGAGCGGTATACACACCGCTCCGTCACCGCTCCGAAGATGCTGCTGGCAGGACTTTTTTTACCGTCCTGCCAGCGCATCGCTCCAGTGTGCAAGCCCTCGGGGCTTTCACACTGGATACACAGCAGCGGCACTTTCGGGGCGGTTTGCAGGCGCTATTATTAGCGCAATAGCGCCTGCAAACCGCCCCAGTGTGCAAGGGCTCTAAGTAATTTTCTAGCAAAAAAAAACTGTTTTAAACATGTAAACACCAAAATCTCAAAATAAGGCTGGTCTTTAAATGCGTACAAAGATTCAGTGGCTGCTGGCACTAAATCCTGATATTGGTTTGCCACTATTACCATCTGAGGTTTAAGTTTCAAATTCACTTTAAAGTGGTTGTAAACCTCAGACATGGAATATGAACAAAGTATTTCCCTCTATATTGTGTACTTGTCTCAGTTAAGAGCATTTCTGTTTGCTGCTTCATTCCTCTGCTATCACAATGAATAACTTCTGACAAGTTTTCCTGACACCAAGAGAAAAAAGGTGACAGGAGAGGGAGCTCCAGCTGATTGACAGCATCAGATCTGTTCCTGTGTGCTGTGTGAAGGGGGGGGGGGGGGTGTCTCTTCCCTCCAATCAGCTCTAAGAGCTCTCCTCACTGCGCTCTGCAGTGTGTAACTTTAGCTCTCCACCCTCTTTTTTGACCTCTCAGACAAGCTTTAGATTACTGTACTTTGAACAGATGTAGAGAAGAGTAGACCACAGATAAACAAGTACAACCTATGTGGTAGGAGGGATTGTTTAATCTCTTTGTATCACCAGAGGCCAATCACTTCACTGGGTATATGTAAGGGTTTATACAACCACTTTAAGCAAAAGATTTCCATCCCATGGGCTTACTTCCGGAAAACATATTGGCCAGTTTTGAAGCTAATCCTGCATCATACATTGAGGATCATAAACTGGAATATTAACAGTTCAATAGGTCAAAAAAACACCCAATATGTCCAAATATTTGTCAAGGTATCGTATACCATCTGCTGAGTACTCATGCCAAACAACAAGATAATCCCATATTAAAGATATCCAGGAAGATCTCACGTAGCAGAATCCAACAGCTTAAAAGTTTACACACAGGGAAATTTCGGTTTTGAATGAATGTCAATGGCTTAATTTACTCATACGTATCTGTCACTGTATGGGCATCTTATTCCGTCTGTTGAGTACTCATTTTGAAGAAGACCATCCTACATTAGAGAAATACAGGAAGATCTAACAGTTTGCAAAGTCTATTCACGCACATATTTCAGTTTTGGGCAGATTGATTGACTAACCCACACATTTCAGGGACTCAAGAATCAAGATAGTTCTGCCATAGTTTTAGGATTCCCCTCCCCCAAAGACCACTACCACCACCACCAAACAAGCCACTATGAAGTCAAGCAAGGGAGATTCTCACCAACAGGTGGGCAGGACTCAAGGGGGTCGATTTACAAAAACCGAAGAGTGCAAAATCTGGTGCAGCTCTGCAAAGAAACCAATCAGCTTCCAGTTATTTTGTCAAAGCTTAAATGAACAAGCTGAAGTTAGAAGCTGATTGGCTACCAAGCACAGCTACACGAGATTTTACACTCTCCAGTTTTATCAACCCAAGGTGTTACTACTATTGCACCTAAGGGATGTAAGAGGCTAGGGTTTAAAGCCTAATTGAACCTTCAGTTTAACGAAGCTAAATATATTCTGGGTGCATAAAAACAAGAGGTGTGCAAAGTCTTAAGGTGATTGTAAAGTTTTAAAATAAAAAATAACAAACATGTTATACTTACTTGCTATGTGCAGTGGATTTGCCCAGAGCAGCCCAGATCCTCCTCTTCTCGGGTCCCCTGCCGCCTCTCCTGGCCCCTCCCTCCTGTTGAGTGTCCCCACAGTCAGCAGCTTGCTATGGGGGCACCCAAGCCGAGTCACGGCTCCATGTGTCCATTCAGAAACGGAGCCGCGGCCCATCCCCACCCTTTCTCTCCTGATTGGCTGACTGACTTTGATTGTCAGCAGCAGGAACCAATGCTGCTGTCTCAGCCAATGAGGTGGGGAATCCCAGGCAACCAAAACAATCCTACAACATCGCTGTATCTAGATGGGGCTCAGGTAAGTATTAGGTGGGGGTGCTGCACACAGAAGGCTTTTTATCTTAACGCATAGAATGTATTGAGATGAAACAACTTCTGCATTTACAACCACTTTAAGTCTGGTACACACTAGCAGGTTTTTTTCCATTCAACGAGCTGAATGAAAAAAAAACAAAAACGGAAGAACTTGGGAGGAGCCTCTGTAATAACTATGACGTTAGTATAGCAATCTCCCCCACCGAGTTATTGTGTTCTGACAGGGGGGTGGCCCCTCCACCAAAACACACCAGTCAGCGCTCTCAGCCATTGGCCGAGAGTGCTGATTGGATGCCGATCGGCAGACCTTTTTCGGTCATGCCTCTTCGACAGAAGCTGGACGTTCGGCCCGCTTCTGTCAGACTGGCTGCCATACACACAGGCCGAATGACAGCCGGTTTCTATTGAACCAGCCGATACCGCCCGATGTTCAGCCCCTGTGTACATGGCTTTATAGTTTGTTTTCTTACTAAAGCTGCCACAACCAGAGTAGAAAAGCCTGTCCCCTTCCAGCAGCTGCAGTGTGAAACTCTTGCTCTCTGTATGGAGGCCCTCTGCTGAGTCAGTTAGCGCTCTTTAATCAGCAGGGAGCATGACTCTTGATTCATGACTTTAGCTCTGACTCAGTAGGGGCATGTCAGACCTCTACAGAGAGATCACTTCTTCCCCCAAAGAGGGAAAGGATCATTTTATGCAGCATGCTGGCAGGGGACAGGCATTCCTATTCAGGCTGTGGCTGCTTTAGAAGAAAAACAAACTTTGAAAACTTTTGTTTTAATATACCTGGAATGTATTAACCTGACTTTTAACCTCTTCACACCCATGCTATAGCCAAAAGATGACTACAGCGCGGGCCTAGAAGACTCGGCTGATCACAGATCGGAGTAAGGAGCCGATCTCGACCCCTTACCACGTGATCAGTTGTCAGCCAATGACAGCTGATCACGTGATATAAACAGAGCCGTTAATAGGCTATCACTGGCTACTGTCAGAGGGACATTAGTCCCGAACAGCTGGAGCCACTGTCGCCTCATCTGTGCCCACCAGTATCACCTGCCAGTGCCCACTAGTGCCACCTACCAGGGCAAATGAGTGCTGCCTATCAGTGACCACCAGTGCCACCTACCAGTGCCCACCAGTGCCACTTATCAATGCCCACCAGTGCTGCCTATCAGTGTCACCTACCAGTGCTTATCAGTGCCACCCATCAGTGCCACCCATCAGTGTAGCCTTATCAGTTCCCATCAGTTCAGCCTCATCAGCGTACATCAATGAAGGAGAAAAATTACTTGTTTGCAAAACAAACTATGTCTTTTTTTGTTTGATTAGCAAAAAATAAAACCCCAGTAGTGATTAAATACCACCAAAAGAAAGCTCTATTTGTGTGAAATAAATAAGAATTTAATTTGTGTATAGTGGAGCATGACCGCGCAATTGTCATTCAAAGTTCGAAAGCGCTGAAAGCTGAAAATTGGCCTGGGCAGGAAGAGGGTTTAAATGCCCAGTAGGCAAATGGTTAAATTGCGACTTGCATAGACTTCTGTGAAATGAAGTCGCAAGCCGCAATCAAATCGTCAGTGCAAGTCACACCAATGAGCAGCTTTGAAATTGTGCTGAAGTAGCTCGATTTCAAAGCCAAACCAGTGTGAACCGGGACTTAAACTTAAACTAAAGGCTCAATTGGGCTTTAAAGGGGTAGTAAACCTTCTTGTTTTTTCACCAGGTGAAAAAACACCTGTGTCAGTGACCAGCCCCCCCAGCCCCCCTGTTTTACGTACCTGAACCCTCAAACTTGACCCGGCGGGGACATGCTGTCTCTCTGCCCGGGGGTTCTCGGCTCTTGATTGGACAGATTGATAGGGGCGCAGCCATTGGCTCCGCTGCTGTCAATCAAATCCAATGACGTGAACACTGAGGGGCGGGGCCTAGTCCTGCATTCGGCCTCTATGGACGCCGAATGCTGGACTCGAGCGCACCTGCAAGGTAACAACCTCGGGGAAGCGCTTCTCCCAGGGGGTTTTCTGATGCGGGGAGGAGCCGCGTGAGCTGCCGGGGGACCCCAGAAGATGAGGTTCGGGTCCACTCTGTGCAAAACGAGCTGCACAGTGGAGGTAAGTATGATATGTTTGTTATTTTATTTTTAATTTTTTTTTAATTTTTTGCCTTTACAATCACTTTAAATTCAGCCCTGTCTATCATATAACATAAATACCACTTTCCGAGAGTAAACTCTAATTCATACTGTGGGAAGAATATGTTTTTAATGCCTGCCAGCTGTACTGTCTAAATATAAAATCAACATTTTATCTCACGCGTTCTCCTTCCTTGAGAACAACAATCAAATCCTCTAACTGTGGCTTCACATCTACAATATTACAGTTTTCAGAATGACCAACAAAACTCGTCTTGTTCATTTTACAACACTTCCCCTTTGTCAACTTCACTTTTTTTGGCTTTGATCCAGCCTGTTAGCAGAATAGGATACGCCTCGTTTAAGCTTATTTATTTTACATGTCGATAGCTTTTCTCCACCTCCTTTAGACATGCTAGAGCCATTCAGTCACTTCAAGAGCAAAACGTTTCAGACAGATGAGCTGTCCACTACTCGCAGACATTTTCTGCTGCCTCCTTTTGGCTGCAGGACAGATTTAACCACGGTGATGAATTTGCACATGGATTTCTATCCTTGTTCCAACAGCCTAGCTATCCAAGGTAGCTACTCTGTTTTACCGGGCATCCTGCTGTTTTCCGCTGGAGTCATAGGGAATGTCCTTGCCATTTTTATCCTATGGCAACACAAGCTTCGGGCAAATAAGAAAACCTCTGTTTTTTACATTTTGGTCACTGGTTTGACCATAACCAACCTGATGGGAAAATGCTTGGTCAGC